>NC_135796.1:19802283-19972283 GCF_051106095.1 Pogona vitticeps
AATCTGTTCCTTTTGGCAATCTCCTCAAAACCTGTCCCTCCTTCTTTTCAAAATGTGATTTGGGCTGGCGGATCTCGCCTACAGGATTTTAGCCAGGGGCTCCTGACCCAGGTGGAGGCGCCGTCGGGTGGAATCCAGGGGAGGAACCAACGCCGTCCGTCTGTCCGTCCGTCCGTCCACCCCACCCCCACAGCTCTGTCTATGCAGCCTAACCCTTGTGGGCCTTTTACCTTAACTAACTAACTAACTAACTAACTAACTAACTAACTAACTAACTAACTAACTAACTAACTAACTAACTAACTAACTAACTAACTAACTAACTAACTAACTAACTAACTAGGCAGACAGACAGACAGACAGACAGACAGACAGATAGATAGATAGATAGATAGATAGATAGATAGATAGATAGATAGATAGATAGATAGATAGATAGATAGATAGATAGATAGAGGCAGGCAGGCAGGCAGGCAGGCAGGCAGGCAGGCAGGCAGGCAGGCAGGCAGGCAGGCAGGCATCTGGGAAAAGGGAGACATTTGAAAAAGGAACAGATTGGATGCCAGTCAAAGAAGCTGGTGCTTTTTCGGGAGAGGGTGTGGTGTGCTCTTCTCCTCCCCCCCACTCCAGTTTTCTTTTAAAAATTTGCATTCATCTCAATCAGTGCCATAAATCTGTTCCTTTTGGCAATCACCTCAAAACCTTTCCTCTCCCCCCTTTTTTTAAAATTTTGGAGAAAACAGGTTTTGAGAAATTGTATATCTTGACCCCTCTTCATTTCCTCACTGACGAAAGACCTTTTTTCTTTCTTCTTGTTATTTTCATTACTTTGTGATATTTCTAGAAAACACAACCAAACTAGCAAGCAAAATAATAATAATAACACCCTCCCCCCCAAAAAATAAGACCTAACCTGAAAATAAGCCCTAGTAGGATTTTTCAGGATGTTTGTAATATAAGCCCTACCCCAAAAATAAGCCCCATTTAAGTGAAACCCCGCCCTCCACCCTTGTGCAGCAACCAAAAGATGATGATGTGACTGCATTTAAATAAATGTAGATCATTGTTCTTGAACGAAATAAAACATACCCTGAAAATAAGCCATAAGGCATTTTTTTGAAGCAAAAAGAAATGTAAGACCCTGTCTTATTTTTGGAGAAACACGATGGTGGTGGTGGTGGTGGTGGTGATGATGATGATGATGATGGAACAAAATGCAAGGTAATGTCTCAGAACAAGGGAAAAGGCACACAGACCAGTTGGTTCAAGAGTCGGATTGCGGGGAGGAAAGGGTTGGTTCTGGGGTTTAGAAAGAGGATGAAGCATTAAATGGAGATCTTACCACCAGAGCAGGGCTTTACCCCTTGCTGATTTTGTTTCTCTTGCCCTTGTTATAACCATCCTTACTTTTCAAAGTGTGCAGACCTGTTGGATGACAATGGATCTCCCTTTGGCTTTCTTGTCTCCCATGCTTCACATCTGAAGGATTCTGTTGAAAAGTCTGAAGAAATTTGCAAGTTTTAGGACATTCTTATTTGAAAACAAAATCCAAATTAAACAAAACTTCCCAGTCTGTGCCTAATATACTGTACCTCAAGGGTGAGTGAACAGCTTGTCCTGAAAGCAAGTACATGAATAGATTATTGTATGTATTGCTTGCTACCTTTCTTGTTATGCTGTCCAATATGTCCTGCATTTCCTCCAAAGATCCCTAGGGGGCACACTTGGTTCTCCCACTGTATCTGCAGAACACCCCTGTAAGGTATGGTTGGGAGAGTGGGACTGGCCTATGGTTACCCAGGGAGTTTCAAGGCCGAGGGGAGCATTTGAACTCAGGCCTCCTGAGTCTACATCCAGCGTTCCAACCACAGCACCAACCAGTGGCTCACACATGCCTGAGGGGTGGTCAGGATCAGCCCCAGCCCAGACCCCCCCCCCCCCCAGGATTTACGATCCTACCCTGATGGTTTGTGTGCTTCTTATTTCTTGGAACCTCTGGATCTTTTCTCACAAGGTTCCAGGAAGGCAAATGGCGCGGCTTCCTTCTCGTTTTGCCTCTCTGTGCGCAAAACAGCGCATGTCGTTCTGTGGGATTGGGTGTCCCATTTTGTCTGGCTTTCTGGTGTCTCTTCAACCTCATGGCCTCCAAAGTGCTGGCCCACCCTTTCCAGGCACGAACACTCCCATCCCTGTGGCAACTCTGCACGCCGGCTCCTTGTCCCTCCGGGAGACGGGGTGGCCAACCTCTTGAGGCGTCTTTAAAACCAAATAGAACCGAGGGCAGCCTTCCTGGGAGCAGGAAGGTGGGGTGGCCCCTGGTTTCCTCTTAGCAACAAAACTGAGTTGCACGGAGACGCCAGAGGCCCGGCTCTCTCTCGTTGGCAGGATGCCATCCTCCAGAGAGGGAGACACAAAGCTGAAAAGCTCATGGGGGGGGGGAACTCTGCCTCCATGGAGGATGGGTTTGGGCCTGGACTGGGCTGGCGCAGTGCCCGGACAGGTTGGCTTGATCGAAAGAGGAGCTGCACGCAGCTTTTGTGGCCCAGGCGCCGTTCTTGCAGGGGAAACCATGCCCGGCCATCATCCACCCTCCACCCTCAGCCCTTAAAGAGAGTCTCTGCTCTTCTGGATGCCCTGCCGTGCGGGCTGGAAAGGAGAAGAGGCAGCCGCAGGGAAGGGAGAAGATGAATGCTCCACTTCAGAGCTGAAAAGCATTGGCATGAAACCAGGGGCCACAGCAAGCATCGCCTTTGCCCAAGCATCCGTTTTTTGCAGAAAAGTTGGGATGGAGCATTAGTTCCACAAATCTTCTCCCGAAAAGCTGGGCGCTTTGTCTACCTCCTAGCACATGGCTTCCCCCTTCTCTCTCTCTCTCTTTCTCTCTCTGGTGCTTTCTTCCTCTCCATCCCCACGTAGCCAGGCCGCACCATACCGGAACAGGCAGCTCAAAAGTAAACAGTGTCTGAAACCTATTCTCATTAGGCTAATTTACGAATAAATTACCATATTCAATGGCCTTATTTTTACTGCTCGTTAACAGGCCCATGATAGGATGATAATTATGGGATTTTAAGTGGCTAATGGCAGCTGGGGCTTGAAAAGCCGTTTTTACGAATCTGTTTATGGCAGGGAAGGTGACAAGGGGGGTGGGGTAGCCCCGATGCCTGGCATCTCATGTCAGGGAGACAGTTTTAATTGTCGAGTATTTATTAGAGAGGAGGGAAGACTGTAATTTAAAAATGAAACTTAGAAAAAACAAAAAAGGGAAATTAATTAGCCTGCCGGTGCTGGGGCGGCTGGTGTTTCAGGAGGCCTGTGACTGTTTGCGGATCACTTTGGCTACCCCACTGCGCTGGCGCAGCCCCTCCTCTCCGCCTCTCCTCTCCCATGGCTTTGCTTTCTGCGATGGTAGGTTGGCGAGGTTTTGTGTTTTTGCATTGCATGAGACCGGTTAGGGCGAGAGGTGGAAGAATCGCTCTCTTTCCGGCCTCTCCGATAAGTTTTCGGCCTCCCGAACGGTGCTCCGTAAGCCGTGAAGTGTGGCAGGTGTTGAGGCCCGGATGGTTCAGCTTTTGGGTGGTCTCCAACAGCCCCCTTTTCCATCAACACGTTGGACGACACTCTCTTGTGGGACAGAGCCTTCTGGGCACCCCCTCCTGTGGTTCTAGATGTGCAGAGCGAAGATCTTCCATTCCAAGGGTTTGATGGGGCTTCAAAAGACCCTCCCTCGCAGGAGCAGCTGTCTCCGTGAAGGGAAGAGAGAGGCTGCCCCCACCTGGTCCCAGTTTCCAGCCCAACTCTTTCAAATGCCTTCCACTTCCCGTTCCCCCGGCTTAGGGTCTGCGCCTGGTCCTTCAGACGGGCCCACATGCAGGCTGCCTCCAGTGGAGTACAGCTGGCTAAGACCTTTCTTGCCCTGTGAACTTCCCTGGGTTAAATTCCACTTGATGTGGAAGTCTTCACCTGTCAGGAAAAGCAGGCTATAAACCACAAACGCTCACACCACAATCTTAGATTGAAAAGCGACACTGTTCTTTTGCAACGTAGCAAAGATGATCCACAAGAGTTTCACTGGCCACGGAAATCTACGTCACTGGGCTGAGATGTGGAAGATGCAAGGTTGGGTCCTTATTGAGCCAGGAAATACTCCGGGTGACCGCTTGTCCGTCTCTCCGCGTGCGCTGCTCCCTCACGGGGCTCTTGCAGGGAGAAGGAGAGCAGGTATCTCCGGATGCACTGGCCGGAGGAAAGGAAAGTTGAGATTGGGATGAACCAATAAACAAAGAACGGCTTTCCCTTCAAGTCCATCGCACTCCCTGGGGGACGATTCAGGAGTTAGCCTGAAGGATGCCAGGAGGACAGAGGGTGGTAATTCAGCACTACCTCTTTGTGCCCTGCATGTCTATATGCAGGATCTATGGAAGGGCCAAACGTGCCTCTACACATTGAGTGCTGAGAGTGAACAGCCCACAAATGGCCAGCTTCCATGTGCGTGCATGCGCAGGGCTGTTGGAACATGGTTCCCCATCACACCTGAGGAACAGGGAGGAAACAGAGGGAGGGAGAGAGAGAGAGAGAGAGGGCATTGCCCGTTGGAAGCCAGAGTTCCATCAGTGACAGAGAGGTCCTCCTTCATAGTTTCATGGCCCTGCGTCAAGGCTGGGATGTGTGACGTTAGCTGGCATGCAGGCTTTTTGTCCGAAGATATCACCACTAGAGGAGATTGGTAAAACTTCTCAAGGAAGGCAAGCCTGGTATGGTTTGGGCTTTAGCATTGGTTCCGTTTGTGGGTGTGCTTTTTGACGGTTTGAACAAAAGTTTTTTTAAAAAAGGTGAATCCTGCTTTCCATTAAAATAAAGTGGTATAAACCTTTTGATAATAAACCTTGAAAGAGTTTTGTGTTTGAACGGATTTATTCCAAAAGGAAATTAATTTAGCCCTTTAAACAGTCTCCTCTTGGTGTGGTAGGGACAAAGCAAATATATTCTTCTCCTAATACTTGAAAATTAATGAAATGACCCTCCTTTATAAATTAATCCGCTGGTCACGGATGCCTTTGTGCCTCTTCCCACTCCGACTTTGGCTTCTGCGCATGTGCGCATTGTATGCTCCCCCCACTCCGCTCCAGTCCATGCTTCAGCCCCATCTGCCGATTCATCCCACACCTCCCCATGCGCCGTGCTCAGAGAAAAACAAGCGCCCACCAGAATGACAGCAGAATGAATATTGTGGCAAAAGGACACGAGTGTTTGATCCCAGCTGGGCCCTTGTGTGAGCCAGCCCCGGAATGCCTTGGCAGTCTTTAAATGCAGGATAATTTGATTATATCAGGGACGGTGCCTGCTGCTTTGGGTGAGATAAACCCTTCCAAAGTGAGATGCATGGCTGGGCTGGGCATTGAGAGGAGGTGAAAGAAGGAGAACAGAGTGCTGGAAAGACAGATTTCTTTCAGTCTCTGTGCAACAAAAAACAAGGAAGGAAGGAGGGAAGGAGGGAAGGAAGGAAGGAAGGAAGGAAGCAAGGAAGCAAGGAAGGAAGGAAGGAAGGCAGGAAGGCAGGCAGGCAGGCAGGCAGGCAGGAAGGAAGGAAGGAAGGAAGCAAGCAAGGAAGCAAGCAAGCAAGCAAGCAAGCAAGCAAGCAAGCAAGCAAGCAAGGAAGGAAGCAAGCAAGCAAGGAGGGTTACTAGAGATTTTTTTATTCTTGTCTATGATGTTGGACCATCAAAAATGATGATCTGCGCTCTAAAGTGGGAACCCTCTTTATTATTGCATGATGTGGGACCACTTCAGCATCTCAGCTATAAAGATTCACCTGGTTCGCTTTCTCCCTGGGTCTCTTGGTGCAACTCCTCTGAACACATCTGGAGGTTTTTCTCCCTCCTCCTTTTGTATTGTGATGTGTTTTTGGAAGTAATAACAGGCACCTTGACCACTGTGGATGGGGAGGCCTTTTTGCATTGCCGTGGGTAGCAATGTAGCCAGGCCGGGTGAAACTGCCCCCACCACCGGGCAGCCCTGAAAACCGAGCTGCCCATATTGTGGCAAATTCTGAGTAGGGGGCGGCAGGCAAAGTCGGATCATTTCGCTGTGTTGGCCTTCGAAACAGTTTTAAAATGCAATTGCAAATGTTGATGAATTCTTATCAAAGCTGACTTGAAAGGAAGTTCTTACCATTCACTTGGTGCTAATTCAACAGGTTCAGCTGTCCCCACCATGGAGAAAACCTTGGGGTACCTACCCGCTGGGCATTGCAGGTGCATTAGAGGTGATGGGAAAGCCAGATTTAAGAGCCAAGTGTTAGGATTCATCAGTTTTGGTTTCTCTTTAATTCCATCTTTTCCAATGTCAAGGTATTTCCATTCCAAAATATGAAGACATTGGTGTGCCAGCTAGGGTTCATTTGTGTGAATGGTGAAATGGACTGGAGTTGTCCTCATAGCTACCATTTCCCAAGTCATTTTATTTAAAAAGCAACAACACAGAGAGGGCAAACTTTTAAGAGGGAGATTCTAGGCACATAAAAGCTGCAAACTGTTTCTTCCTCTAAACCAGATTCTGGGATGTCTTAAGGAGGTGAGTTGCCAGCCTGTTCTATGAGGAGACCTAGATGCACGGTTGTCATCCCTTGGAAAACAACACAGGAGTCGGTGTGAGCATTGAAAGGCGCCCTTATCCTTAAAGTCATTTTTAAAAAATGAAAAGAAGTGTAGCAATCAGGCCAAGCAACCACCTGCAGGCAGGTCTTCCTCTCTCTCTCTACAGCTTTCTTTAAAAAAATAAAAATAAAATTCACGAGGGTCTTCCATCCCATTTCTGACATAGTTTGGGATTTTGGAGGCTAAACATTCAAGGCAAACATTTGTGCACATTTTTGCACATATTCCACTAAAATAAGCACATTTTTATATTCAGTACACATTCTTTCCGATCAGAAATTTTGCTTCTTATGCCTTTTTTTTGTACGCTGTTCTCCTCTAAGGGACACATTTCCCTTGTGTGTGTGTGTTTAAATCTGAAAACAGTACTGCAAATTTCAAAACAGCACAAAACTGGGCAAACGAATTTTGGTTTGTGCATTGATTTGCAAAAGTGAAAACTAGGTTTATTTCCTACTAAAATGTGGATGAAACACATCGCTCCCATGTTCCCTACATGGGGGGTTAGGTGGGGAAGAAACACAGAGAGAGAGAGAGAGAGAGAGAGAGAGAGAGCGTCCTTCCTCTCTCTCTCTCTCTCTCTCTCTCTCTCCTTGTTTTGCTGTTTTTCAACCTGTGTTGATCGGTGTCAATGTGTGGCGGCCCCTCCACCTTTTCATCTTGGGTGCTTTAAAGGGGAGGGATTCTCTCCTGGAAAGCGCTGACAGGCCAAACCCTGCAGCCTCCAGCTCGGGGAGTGCCGGGTGCCGTTGTTAACTTGTTAGACAGCAGCTAGATTGCCATCATAAATAAATGATTTGCTGTCTCTTCACATTCAGACATGTAGCTTTTAAAGTGTAGCTGTCATCCTGGCATCAGATTTAGTCAAATGCTGTGTAACTGCAAAATTATCCTTCCCTCTCCTTAAAAAAAAAAAGGAAAAAGAAAAAAAGAGAGAGAAAAAGACAACTCCATATAATGGACAGTTAAATTGGATTTTCAAATTTCAAGTGCATCTCTTCCCTCCTGCCCCAGCCCTGAACAAATCCCTCTGAGGGTCGCTGGTTGATCCCCCCCCTTTTCAGTTGAAAGCAGATCTCTCATGTTTATCATTATGATGCAGAAATCTTCCTGCTCTTGAGGGGCATCTCGGAAGAAAAGTTGGTGAGGAAGGAAGATCCAGAAGTGGCAGAAAAGGAATCCAAACACGGGGCTGAAATGCACTTGATTTGCCTTGCATCGTTCTATTGTCAGCTGATTTATCACACACCAGCCCCCCCCCCAGCCAATTGTTTACCTGTTCCTTCCCTGCCTTCTAAGCAGCAGGTCTTTGTGTGAGTGGTGGGGTGGGGGGGGGAAGAGGGGGAGGAGGAGGAAGAAGAGAGGAGAGGAAATGTTTATGATCTTGCATCATGTTCAGGAAGAACGTTTTTTTATCTCTCTCTCTCGTTTTTGACTTCATGACTTCACAGGCAACACCCTGGAGGAGACTTGTCGGCACATCACAACAACAACAAGAAGCGCCCGTGTGGTTTCTGAATCTCCCTTGCTTCTGTCTTGGAAAAGTTACTTTTCTGGACCACAGCTTCCAGAGTTGACCGTGCCAGTGGGGTGCGTGAGTGTCTCGGGTTGGTTTTTGAGCCTCCATTTCAAAGGAAACCCACACAGATGTACGACTTGGACGCCACGATCAATATCTCCAACTCTCTCTCTCTCTCTCTCTCTTTCTCTCCAAGAGTGAGTAATTTCTTCTTTGACGTGGAACATGAAACGCCCGCCTCCCCTGCCATCAGAATAGCTCGGGAAGAACAATGGGGTGCCCCACCAGTATTTCTTGGGCTTTTTTTCTTTTTTAAAGGGTTGCTGCCATGCTCATTAAGAATAACCACCGTCATTTAGAAATCCCGCCGCCCTTGGTGATGGGGACGCGAAGTTTCTTTCTGCCCCCTCAAAGTTCCGCCAGTCTTTGGGAAAAAGCGCACCTCTTTGGCAGCCTGGGAAGGTGCCCTCCGCAAAGGCCATGGATAATTAATGTCTTCCTTAATTCAGAAACATCAAAAGGGCCTCTGATTAATTCAACATCCTCGGAGTGTTATGAGATGACAGCGGAGAGGGGCTCTGAGTGACGGGGGCATCAAGCATTCTTCTGAAATCCGCTCACTGCACGGCTTTGTGCGGCACATCAGGTGTGCTTTGCCTGCATTAATAAGCAGAAGCCTTGCCGAGCGCACAGCCGTGGTGCGGCTCGCAAGGGTGGCGCCAGCTTGGCACCCTTTCCCTCCCCATCGCTCGGTGGAGGGAAGTGACACCCTTGTCACAGGGGCCGTGAACCCCTGCCAGGGTTTGCATGGAAGAGGAAGGTGACCTCTCCAAGGTACTGAATTTATGGGGACGGGACATGAGGGGCTTGGCACCTTGAATAGCTCCTTCCATGTTCGGACTGAAATCTGGAGCAGAGTCACTACCCAAAGCTGCTGGTGCTGCCCCACTCTTGTGGGCACAGCTGGGGCCCGAAGAGGGTTCTTCAGGAGACAGAGAGCTTCCAGATGGTGAAGGGAGCCAAGAGCCTCAAGCTGCCATGGGCCCTTCCAGGGGGTGCCAGCGGAGAAGATGAGAAGCGGGTACTCACATGATGGGCGTAGGTTTGCTTTTGTGTAAGGTCACCTGCCTGAGCAGGCCTCAGCCCCTGTCCTCTTGCATCTCCTTGCTCACACTGTCTCGAAGGCCTGAGAAGGTGCTTTTTAAGTCTGTAGGCTTTCTGGTGTTGCATTTATCACTCCTGGTAAGTTTCAAAGGCATTTTATTGAAAAAAAAAAAAGAACTGAGAAATCTTCTTGGGAGCAAACATAAACAAAAATGGAGATCACATCCTTTAGCAGTTCTAATGATGTTGCCATTAATTACCAATTATTGCTGCATTGAAACCTGTATCGTGCTGAGACTGTATCATCCTCTCAGTATAGGACGAAGTGAAAACCACTGGCTTATCTGATCCTTGCCTGTATCCTTTACCTCTGAGCTGGGGTGGGTGCTTGTGCTCCAGGTGTGTTGCACAGGGTGTGTCAGAGTGTGGTCGGAATGCTCCCAGTAACAGTCTGACAAGAGCGTGCTGTGTCCTCATTGCCGTTACAACCTGGATGTCTCAAAGAAAGGACTTTTTTTGCCCCTTAAAAAACACCACACACCCTTGAACTTGCATTGGGAAGAATGTCTTAAATTTCTTATAAGTTTGAGCTGCCTTGAATGGCTGAGACATCCAGGTGAGAGGTTTTAAACCTCACCAAAATCCTTTGCCTCCCATCCAGGAGTTCTCCTCACAACTTTATCATTTGTACAAAATTTTATATATATGGGTGTTGCCTGTGAAGGCAGACAGGGTGTTGCCTGTGAAGTCAAAATTACGAGGGGCCCAAGGAAACCCAGGCCCGGAGATAGTACCAGCCTACCTTACTAGGTCGTTGTGAGGATTTCTCAGCAATGTACAAAGCACAATGAACAACTGAAAAGTGATAAGCAAGCTCTTACGCTGCAGAGCCAACAAGCCTCAGATTCTAGCCGGGTGTCTCCTGTCTTCCCTTGTTCTTTTATGTCTTCCAGGAGGGTGAGAAGTAAGAAGATGGCTGCTTTGTTTAAGACTCTGAAGCAGTGAATGGGTTGCTCAAGTGTTTTTGAAAAAGAAATTTTTCTGTATATGTGTGTTCTGGTTCTCAAAGGGAACTGCTTCAGAGTCTTAAACAAAGCAGCCATCTTCTTACTTCTCATCCTCCTGGAAGACATAAAAGAACAAGGGAAGACAGGAGATACCCGGCTAGAATCTGAGGCATGTTGTCTCTGCAGCATCAGAGCTTGCGTATCACTTTTCAGTTGTTCATTGTGCTTTGTACATTGCTGAGAAATCCTCACAACGGCCTAGTAAGGTAGGCCAGTACTATCTCCGGGCGTGGGTTTCCTTGGGCCCCTCATGGAGGTTTTAGATCCCAGAGGGCTTTCCTGCTCATGTTCTTCAATGCCACACCCTCTCAGTTCCTGAGGCAATGAAGCCGGATGGCAATTCATTGGAATAACAGGTATTCCTGGCACTTCCTCTGCGTGATGCACCAGGCGCCGAGAAAGCCAGTGGCCACCGCTGCTCAGACCTGGCGGCTGAAAAATTCTCCCAAGGAGAAGGTCACTGGCCAGACCCTGGGGCAGCACTGGTGTATGTTGCTGTGTGTGTGTGTGTGTATGTTTTCATGCACAAAAGGGCTGCTCCGTGCTTATGAAAAAGGTGTGGCTAACCTGCATGGTGAGCTTTTGCAAGATGTTGGGTTGCGAGCAGAGGTGGTGGTCGGGGAAGACACGACATCCAGTAGTGGGGTTCGCTCCTGCTGTCTTGCCCAAAACATAACCGTGGTTTCTACTACCCCCCCCCACACACACTTGTCTTCCTGTTCTGTTTTAAGCCATCACTTGCCTATGGAAGAGCGGGGCTGCCGAATGATGTTTCCCCCCTCCCCTCTCTCCCACCTTGGTGCTTCTCCTGCTTTATTTATTTATTTAACACCCCCACCCCAACCCCACCCCTGTGCTGTGCGGTGGAGGTGGTGGTGGTGGGGGGAGAGAAATTCTGACAGGGACAAGTGACAGCTCACTAATTATTCCCTTCCTGCCGCGGCTGTTCTTGTTTTGGACATGCTGCTCATTTTCCTCCTGCGTCTCCCTCGCCACTGAATAATGCATGCTCTCCCTATCAGTATTCATGCAGTTCCCTCGAGAGCCGCCAGACTAACTAGCTGATAACTGATTCAGTTTGTAACCGGGGCCTTTGGGGAATGACAAGGAAAAGTAGCCAAGAACAAATTTAACACTTCTTTCTCATTGCCACTTCAGAGCATCAAGGAGGAGCTGCCGGGAAAGGGGTCCACGCGGGAGGCTTGCAGGCGGCCTCGGCCACAGCGACGGCTGTCAGGGCCACCTCCGCCGTGGCCTTTGCTGCCTCTGGGTGGCGGCTGGGTGGCCTGACGTGGCCCATGTGGGACCAGCCCCTGTGGGTTGGCAAGGCAGGGAGCGATGCCTGAATGAAGAAGGGTGGGAGGAGTGTCTGCAAGACAAGGTCAGGTTCTAGTGGAAGAAGAGGGGTCTCCCAAAAGCAACCCGTGGGGCAAGAAATCCCCCCACATACCAGAGCTAGAGATGGGGGTCCCAGACTCAACAGGTTGGCACTGCGTTTTTCAGTGAATGAGGGTCCATTCACACCTCCAGGGAGAGGTCTCTTTCCTGCTATGATGACGTTTTCCCTCCAGCCACACCATTCCTTCAAAGCTCTGTGCCTGAGCAACCAGACCTGCAGACGTCCACCTTTCCCTCCTGATGACTAGACACAGAACACAGGGTGAGGGGTGAGCCTGTGCCGAGACAAGCAGAGGGGGTGAGAGTGCTTGCTGGTTGGATGGATGAACTTGTTTGCCTCTTTCCGAAACCAGCAGCAAACGCCAGGCGGTCCTGTCGCTCCTGACCCGGTGGCCTCCGGTTCTCCTACAGAAACAGAAGGCCTGGGGTGGCCCAGGACCCTCCCCGGCTGGGAAACGTCTCCTGTCATGTAGACGCCCAGAGTTGAGGAAGAATAATATGCGAGACATCCTTTTGTGGTAGCCGAAGGCTGAGAGCTTTTGTTTGTTAAACTGACGTTGCCACCGACTCCTTCCTCTTTCCCCGAGGTGTCACTTTCAATGCCATCAATGGAATTAGCTAAAATCCAGCGATAGGAAGCAAGGGGGAAGGATTCCTGCATCAGCCGGCAGGCACGGAGCCCACTCTCTCTGGCTGCCTGGTCAAGGCAAAGGCAGATGCCTGTCTTGGGTTGCCATGGGGAGTCCTGGGGGTTACGATGGTGCGCCCCATCGGCTTCGCATGGAGACCTGGAACACCTGCTTCGTGGGATCAAAAGGGCCTCGGTGGGGATGGTCCCCAGGCTTCAGGAGAGGCCCTCCAGGGAGCAAACGGTGCGTGCGAAACCGCTTGGTTAAAAGTCTGTTTGGAAATCATGCAGTTCTGAGGCCCAGGCTGTTTGCCTCTCGCCTTGCCCTGACCTCTCCGAACCCTTGGGCCAAAATCCTCCTGGCCCCGGACCGCCAAAGGTGGGAAATGTGCAAGCTCACCCACTGGGGCTCCGTTTTTCTGGAGACCCCCAGTGGCTGGCTTCTTTGTCCGCCCTGGATAAGGTCCCTCCATCTCTTTCATCCCTTCCCCCACTTTGCTTCCCTTGGAAGCACTGGTGTGACTCAGTAGTGTGCTCGTGCAAGCAGAGCGGGCCTCGGAGGTGGTGATGCTCATCTGACGAAGTTTGCCGTGAGGAGGACAAGCACCACCCATTGGGGGCTGGGGTGTACACAAGGAGTCCAGATGCTACCCCCCCCAAGACACCCATTTCCTTTTTTGCTCCTTGGACAGCTGAGTGGCTCAAGAGGCACAGGTTGGACCAGGAGCAGAGTTTTCCTTTCTCTGCCTTCCAGAGTCTGTATGCCCACCGGGGTCAGCCCTGTGGCCACTTTCCTTGGCCTGAGCATTGGGGGGGGGAAGCACTGGCCCCACTGGGCGATTCTATGCTCCTTTGCTCTGTTGCTCAGACCTGTTCTCTAGTGTCGGGGATGTTCCCTCCCCTGGCCTCTTTCCATCCTCCCTGACTTGCTTCCCCTTTGTCTCCTTCCTAAGCAACCAACCATCTGAGCAGGGCGGTGATGACCAGGCAGGGCCAAAGGGGGCTGTGAGGCCGTCTTCCTGTGCAGGGATGAGGGGGTGAAACTGTGGGTGACCAACTGGGGGGGAGGGAGGTAAGGAGGGTCCTAATGCTGCTTGGCAGGTGATGTTGCTGCTGGCTTTCCTTCTCAGGATGGGTCAATGGATCCATGTGGTGGAAGCATGGGGCTCCCATGTGGGTTGAGCGCAGAAGCACCCAGAAACACGCCCGTCCTCCTACTTGCCGAGATTGGATGGTGCTCATGGACCCGCAGGGCCTCGTCTCCTTCCCTTGTTTTGCCCTGGGCCATCTGACGAGGTCTAATATTCAAGGAATTTTCAGCAACCTTAACTCGTCCAGATTTGCAGAGACGAATTTTGGAAGCAGCCAGCCCTCCTCCTGGTCTTCCCCAGCCCTGCCAAACACACACAAGTGGAAAGACCTCGGGAGAGGTCCCGTCAGGCGCTCGACTCAAGCTTTCCGAAGGCGATGCCCAGAGACCCTCTGAAGCCTGGCCTTGTGCGAGGGAGGTGCGGCGCCTCGTGCCAAGAAAGATGTAATAAATAAGTCCCTTTGGCTGGTTTTATGGTACCCTTCCGCTCTGGTAAGCGGCCCAAATGCAGGGCCTGTGTGATTCAACGGCGTTATTAATAAATCCCAGATGCGGGACCATGAGTGGCAGAAAGCGCCGTAATTAAGTGCAGTCGTAACTGAAGAGGAGAGAATTGGATGTGTGTTCCCTGGCCGGCCGGCTTAATCCCCAGGCGTTGTTTTTTTCATCAGCCCACCCCTCGGAGTTGGCGGGGCTGTAAAGGTCTCCCAGCAAACCGGCGGGTGGTGTTTATGTGGGCCCATCTTCAAGAGCTCTGTAAGAGCAGGAGAGGCGGCGGGATTTCAACCCGTCCACTCCGGCATGGGCTGCCTCCTCTTAGATTTTCCACACCAGGCATCCAGATGGGCCCAAGAAGACCTCATGGATGATGCCATCTGGGAGACGAGTCAAGAAGGGGTTGGGGGGTTGGCCGATCCCCCAAAGGTTGGAAGCGGTTCGTCAGGGGTCTTTCGAAAGCCTAAGGTCTGAAACAAATGACCGGTCCTAGCCAGAGGAGACCCACAGAGTCCACTGGATTTCACAATTCAGAAAAGAGCCGAGGCAAAGAAGATTGATTTCAACAGTTCCAAATGGTAAGGCAGGAACAGTCCAAGACACAGCCCTACTGGTATGGGAACACCCATGTTGTAGCTTTTCGCTGTACAGGGTGAGGTGCCCCGTTTGGGGGGGGGGGTTAAAAGAGGTGGTGGCCGTGCTGATTCCATTCCACCAACATGTCTGAATACCAGGGGAGTCAAACCCCATATTTTTAAGAATGAAGTGCTCCTTGACCTCTGCCTGGAAGAATATGAACCTGTCAGGTTTGATTTCTTTCATATTCAACTTTTTTTTTTTTTTTAAAAAAGATCTTTTTGTCATTTTGTAAAGGAAGACCTGCCTATCAAAAATAAATTGTGCCAGAATTCCAGCCCATGCGCAATGTTCCATCCAGGAACATTTTGCACAGCCAAACAAACCAAAACGTTGGTAGTTCAAAAACATTCGTGGACCATCTTAAAAAAATGAACCATTTTATTTGGTGTACGGTTGTGCGGACTGCAGCCGCCGGCGCCCGTCAGATGCAGGCCTCAGAAAGTAAAAGTAGAGCCTGGAAGATTAGGCAGTCGTGGTGCTCGTGAGAACTGGCCTGGCAGAGTGGCTGCATTAGGTGCTCACAGACAGCCCCGCCATCCAACGTGAGCTCAGAGCAGGAGGAAAGAAACGACCGTACGGGAGTGCCCAAAGGGAAACAGGATGTGCATAGGATCCAGTGACATTGGATCCAATCACTGGAATCCCCTCCAAGTCTTAGTCCGAACTTTAGAAGAGTTTCTCCAGCGGCTGCACCCTTTCTTCAACATACGTTCGGTACTTAGGACAGCTCCTGGATGAAGTTCATGCACATATCTTCCCTGCCCCCTTTGGGCCTCATTGGGACTTCTGGCAGCTGCAGAGATGGTTTCTTGAGTACAAACAGGAGAGTTCAGAAAGGAACGCTGTGTGGAAACCCACTTGTTTGGGGTGGGTTGTTCCCACCATCCCCTCCTGCCTTCAGAGGGAAGATTCTCAAGGTAGAACATTGAGGCTCTTTGTGCATTTCCTGCTGCTATGGTGCTTCCTCTCCAGTGATGACACAATTCATTCAAAGCTCCATCAGACTTGTAAATGAAGCCCATGTTTACCGGCTGGTGACCAACCACAAATCAGAAACAAGCAGATAGCTCACGTCAGGGCAATCAGACATTTTATCACTTCAGGGAGCACTGCTCCTAACCGCGTGCCAGCTATGGTTACAAGGACTGTCAGAACGGCCTTGGAAGCAAGCAGGCAGCCCTTCGGGAAAGGCCTTATTTTGCCTTTCCTCCTGGATTTTGTTTTTTTTGGGGGGGGGCGGTGGCTGGAGGAATCCCTTGCTCCATGCCTGCATTTTAAAGCAACCTGCCTTCTGTCTGTGCTCATCTCCTCTTGGCGTGGTCCTTCTTTGGACAGACAGGGCAGGACAGGAGTCCAAAGCCAGACCAGGCTGCTCTGAATCCTTCCCTGCTCACTGGTGTTTCTTGGCTTCAGTTTCTCAGCCCCCCTTTCTCTTTCCCCCACAGAACTCCCCTCCGTTTCCCCTTGCCATCCTCCTGAGCCCCAGGATCAGTTTTCAGACAGCCGGGGCCCCAGCGCGCCTTGCCCTCCGCTAGACTATTTAGTCTAGTTTTGCTGACCCTGTCTGACTGCGAGGGAAGGAGAGCTCCCGTTTCTCCTGCATCTTTTTATCCTCCACCGTTGGCGTTGTGGCGGTGGCTGTGCCATGCTTTGGTTTGGCTTTTCTAAACCTCTCCCCCCTCCCCAGCCTCTTCCTCTCTAGCTGCCTGAAATGGGCCCTTCAGGTGGGCCTCCCCTCCCATGGCCACTCAGAAGGCTCAGAAGGCAAACGGGAACAATCCTGATTCCCCTCCCTGCCTAGGATTCTGGTGCCATTTCACTTTCTCCATCTCTTGTGCCTCATTTCCAAAAGGGGGGGGGGAGGAGATAAAAATAAAATAAAGACAAGACTAGGAGAGAGCAAGAGTAGCTGGCAGGGATGCTGGCAAGATTTTTGGGTCGAAGTCCCAATTTCTGGGTCTGAGTCTTTGGTATTCAGTCCTGTGTCCTGAGCCTCACATCTGAGTCCCTCCCTCTCAGTATTCATGCAGGCCAGGGAGCAAACACCGGCAATATCATCGCTCCTTCTCCAGACCAGCAGTTTTCAGTTCTTAAAGAGACTTCTCCTGCAGAACATAATTAGAACACAGTCCTCTGCCCAGCAGCTGATTCCAAAGCTTTGTTTGGGCTTTGCTGGATTTCCAGGCAGAAGATCTTAAAGGTCTCCATTGTTCCTGCTATGGTGATGTGTTGGCAAATTTATTTATTTTATTTTATTTATTTATTAGACTTCTACCCCACCCGTCTAGACCAAAGGTCTACTCTTGGCAGCAAACCCTCCCCCCAAATAAGTGAGAGTCCAACCCCCTCCCCAAGATGGTTCACGGGGCTGTGGTCCAGGGGCAAAGTCATGCTGAGTTAGGCTGTGGTGAATGATGGGATGGGAAGCACTTTTAAAGGTGACTTTTTCACAAGGAGTGCAAATGTCTGTGTGCAACCCAGGTGTCTTTGCCCTTTGCCAAGCGGAGTGCGTGCACACCCCCTGACACCAGCACACAGAGACCACCTCTGATCCAAAGAAGCAGATAAACCCGTCCATCGCTGCTTCTGCTTCTTTTTTAACGAGGCAGTGCTTAGTGAATTTTGTGCAAAAAAACACCCCCACAACCTGTTCAAAAATGGTTTTTAGAGATGCAGAACAAAACCACCGTTTCCCAGCCAGAGGCTGCTAGGGACTCTGGCCGCCCAGGGCAGTGAATCTGCTCCGGATTTGGCCCAAACTTTAGAAGAGAGCAATCCGAGCGGCTGACCCTAATTTGGGGACATGCTTCAGCACCACGGACAGCCCCCAGAGGGACGTGGCCAGCCCTATCAATCGGAAGCCACCCGGTGTCCTTGCCCTTATAGCATTTCCCAAAGAGGGTTCAGAAAGGGTGGCCGTGGCTATGAGCATCATGCTGGTGCTGGTGGCAGGGAGAGGACTCAGCCTTGCTGCTGATGAGACAGGATGTGACCCCAGTTCTTTGGGCGATAGGAATGCCAGTGGCCAAGCTGTAGGGCTTTGGGTGAAGTTATAGAAGGGCTGTTTCTCTGAATCTTCAGGTGGACAGGTGAGGCGTCCTGGGCCGAGAAGGGTTTGTTCTGTGTGAGAGCCCCCCCCCCCATTTCCAGCTGGCAGGAAGGCTCACGAGAGCCACACGCTTCTGAGCGCTGTGCGCGCATAAGGTTGGTTCACTGACAAGTGTGGGGAGAGTGAGAGGGGGTGGTAGTCTGTGCCATGCGGAGTAAGGCAGGCAATGGCGGCGCCGAGGGCCTGGAAGGGGAAGAAGCCCCTCTCCCCGCAAGCCGAGATCTCTACCTGGTTCCCGACCAGCGGCCGCCTCCTCCAAAGCCTCTGGAGGGGAACCGCCTGTTACCATAAACACCTCCGCCGCAACCTGCCGTTCATTAGCATGCGAGCTGGCTTTAATTTTGAGGAAATATGCAGATGTATGCAAAATGAAATTCATCTCATAATGATGCGAGGCGATTAAACAATCTTTATGCTGAAATATTCTGTTCAATGAAATCAAGCAGGCTATGTGTGTGTGTCTGTGACACCTTTGGCTGTGCAAAAAATGAGGAGAACCCGGTGTTTAAAATTCAGCACAAGCGGGCTGTGTGATGCTAGCCTCTGTGTGTGTGTGTGTGTGGTGTGTGTGTGTGTTGGCTGCGCAGTTGGAGATCAACTTGCCGTTTTCAAGGACCGGACCCTTCGGGGTTGGAACCCACGTGCCCACTGGACATCTTTGTGGCCATGTGCCATGAGGACTGCCTGAAGGTGTGTGTGTGTGTGTGTAAGGCTCACCTTCAGCTGCATCTTTCCCCCTTGAAAGATTCTGGGGGTCCAAAAGGTCCCCCTTTGCTCAGGAGCCCCCGAGAGGGGAGTCATAAGGTGCCTCTCCGGATCCGATCTGCCAAGCTCATTTTCTACGTGCGGCCTCCTGGAGAGAAATGCCGCCGCCTTCTGGGGCAGCCCCTTATGTTTTCCTCTAGATGTTCGCGCCGCTAGCCTTTGCCGGTGCCCGCCAGGCGCACGGCCGGCCCAGAGTGAGAAAGAGCCTGTGGTCCTTTCCCAGGCTCACTCAGACGGCGCGGATTTGTTTTATGAGATGCAGGAGCCCAGAAGGGCCGATTTTGGACCTGAGTTGCCCACACTTCAACACTCACTTTGAAGCCTCCAGCGGGCCAATTAAAGGCTTCCTCCGGCCGTTCCTCCGGGCCGATGATGTTCTCCAGCACAGTCGCTGGAAGAAGAGACAGCGCAGCCAGTGGCCCGCCCGGCTGGTCGACCGGCTGTCCGGACAACGATGCTGCTTCCTGCTCGTGCTCCTTGCGCGTCTGCGCAGAGCGGGTGGTTGTGAGCAGCGGAGCCTGGGAGAGGAGGAACCCTCTGGGACACTGGGATTGCCTGCCAGCCTTCGGTCGGTCATGGGGATTTTAGGAAGGGGACATGAAACCTCAGAGCTGAGCGTGGCTGCCTGCATGGCGTCTGGACCCAGGAGATGCGGAGAGGCCCCCCAGGGGAGAAGAGTGAGGATGAGGAGGGAAAAGCCAAAAGCGCCTCCCCCCAACCCACCCTGCATGGGTAGGCACTTCATCATTCATGTCTTGCACTTCCTTTCCACTTCCCCCCCCCCCAAGGGAACTCACAGCAATGGCCCTGGCTCCCCACCCCCACCCCCACCCCTTGCATCTCTACAACGACCCTGTGAGGTAGGTCGGACTCAGCAGGGTTCGGGGTGGGGTTGGGGGAAAGGAACTGTCTTGGATCTTCCCAAACGCAGGCCAACTCCAGTGCTATGCTGGTTCTCTTTTATTTCAAGGCCTGTGGATTCGACACAGATTCCAGAGAGCGGAAGTGGAGACCGGAGCAAGGAGACCTTTCTGAATTCCCGTGTGAAAATGGACCGGATTGGCACATTTCCATGCTAGGGGAACGCATCCTATTCACGCAGGTTGGGTCTTTGTGACTCACCAGCCCATCTCCCAATTTTCTGGTGTAAGTCTTATTGACCCCCCCCCAAAGAGAGAGAGAGAGAGAAGAGGTTTTTTTATTATTTATAATATTTCATTTCCACCTTGGCCTTCATTGAAGGAAGCTTGCAGCAAAAAGAAAAACCTACACCACATTGATAGGGTGTTTTTTTTAAAATCCACTTACAATTGGTTGCAATACTAAAAGACGGTCAAGCAAACAGTCCTTTCTTTCTTTCTTTCTTTCTTTCTTTCTTTCTTTCTTTCTTTCTTTCTTTCTTTCTTTCTTTCTTTCTTTCTTTCTTTCTTTCTTTCTTTCTTTCTTTCTTTCTTTCTTTCTTTCTTTCCTCTCTCTGTGGGATCTCACGTTTCCCCCTTTCTGGAAGAATCCAACATTTCCCCCCATTGAGATCCAAGAGCTGCTCATTCTTTTCCAAGACGCGGAGTTTTCAGGAAACATAATCTAGATGTTTAAATGAGAAAAAAATGTGACCCAGCAAAAGTTCACTCCTGTTCTCATAACTGGAAGGAGTCAGAATCTACCCGGCCTTCGAAGGCCAAGATTGTTCGCGGTGATGGCTTGCCCAGTTCTATTACGAGAGGCTTCCCAACGACGAGATGGCTGAAGCGAGGTAATTCAATGCTGCTCCGGAGAGTTTTGGCCGTGTTATTTTTCTGTGGACTATTTTTATAGCAAATAAGAGCTATGGGCAGGAAATTGCCACTGATAATTTTCCCAGATTCCAATTAAGGGGTGTTTTTGCTTCACAGGTCTGCAGAAGGCGAGAAGCCAGAAAATGGGAGGGGGCTACCGTGGGGCACGGGTGCAACTCTCTAAGAGGAGGTCAAGGACTTCGTTAATTACACTGCTAGGATGATGATGATGAGAGAGAGAGAGAGAGAGAGAGAGAGAGGATAAGATAAGATGCCTTCCTTGTTCTCTTCCCTCTTTCTCAGAGCCCTGAAACACTGCACTGTCAGGATCTGGCCCATACCACCCTGGCAGCTGCAGGATCGGGGCCAGCCTGACCCAGGTAGGGCCGGGTGTTTGCAGGCTCAGGCCCTGGCCTGTGTAGCAGCTGCTGGGCCACTCATGAGGCTCACCTGGAGACCTGGAGGGAAGGCCTATTTAAGGAGTGGTTCTCCCTGCCAGAACTGGCCTCAGCAACCAAGGTTTTCAGCTGTGCTGACTGTCTTGCTGCTCCTGAGCGCTGGAGTCCCTGCATTCCAGTGTTCCTGCTCTTGCCTCTGCTGGCCTCCTGCATCTCGGCCCCTTGTTCCAGCTCCCTCCTCCCAGCCTCCACCTGGTCATGCCCAACCACGCCCTGAGTGCCATTGGACTTGATTCCCTGCATGGTGGATAGGGTCCTGGTGCCCTTGCCCTTGGTGGGAGGCTGCCTGGGATATCTTGGACTGTGACACAAACCAGTAATAGAGTACAATCAAACATTAAGGGAAGTTTGTGTTTCAGGTGTTTTCCCTTCTGGCACACAGTTCCTTCAAAGCTCCATGTCTGAGCAACCAGACTGGCTGATGAAGCCCATGCTTACCTCCTAGTGACAAGACAAAAAAAAAAAACAAGCAAAATTGGAAAGTGCAGACTGAGGGAAACTCCTGTAAATAGAAGCAGAGGTCTTTTCCCTCTGAAGGGAGCTCCTTTTTAAATGACGTGTTAACAGGATGATCTGGTTCACTCGCCTTTTAGAGAGCTACCAGGCAAAGAGGGCTCTCACTCCTGAGCTTCATGGGACGGCTTGTACAACTTCATGCTGCTGAGCCCCAGGCCACCTCTGTGACTGAAGGGCTCCAGGGGCGCCGCCTATCGCTCGGTGAGCCCAAGCTTGTCTAGACGTCTAGCATGGAAGTGAGAGCCTGTTTGCCTTTCGGCTTAGAAAGAACTTTTCTCCCCTCCCACATCTTGCGGCTGGACTTCCTTTTGTTGTGTGATTGGCCACCAGGAGGCGAAGGCAGCCTTCCTTCCCTAGTCTGGTGGTGTTCTGTAGGAACAGCTTGCCTGGAGGGACAAGCTGGGAACAGGGAAACACATGGGCTTCCCTGCAAGCAGGATCTCTGAGTGGGAGAGTGGCGTGGCTCTTGGACATCACCTGCGCTGGCCTCGATTTTTTTTCTCCCTGGCCTGTTCTTGACCTGCGGGAACAGGAGGAGGCTCCCTTTCCTCTCTGGCCAGGTGCAAACGAAGACCGTTCCCCCTTTCCTCTGCCTCTAAATAAGTCACCCACGCCTTTAGGGTTGTTGTTCTGCTCCCTCTTTTAAGGCTGTTTGCTTCCTCACACGCTGAGGGCTTCCCCTTTTGTTTGGCTTTGTCGCCTGTTCGGTTTTCTAGCTTTTATTTTTAGAACAGTCTTAATGGCAAAGTTGTTCTAATTTGTTTTTATTTGTATTGGCTTGGGAGCCATTATGGCTAGAAGGCTGCCTATAAATATAATTAGTAAATAGAGATTGAAACCTGTTTCCCAACATCTTGAAAGGACCTCCATTTCCATGCTAATTGTTTGCACCCCACAGAGCGTGGGTTGAGTTGGGTTGTGGGGAGGCAGGCCTTCCCCGCCACAGAGGGAGTTCGGCAACTAGCAGATGCAGTTTTGCTCCTGCCCTACCCCACTGGCTGAAGCCACCCTCCGCCCCACCTGGAACCCACTAAAAAGTCACCGGCTGGGCTGCGCGTGTGCTGCATGAGCAATGTTGGCCCTGATGCATGTGCGAGCAAGATGCCTTTTGAGCTTGGCATGTGAATCTTGCAGCCTCTTTGGGGGGGGGGGAATCTTTCAGGACTTCTCAGAAGTTTTGATGTTCAGGTTCTCCCCCCCCCCGCCCCGCCGGAAGTCATGCCAAACTATGCAGTGCAATTCCTGCCCAGGATGGCCCCTTTCCTATAGGACAACAGGCCACGAATAGGAACAAAAACTAGGAAAAATAAATTGGGTGGGGTCTCCTTTATGTGGGGAGCCACAAAATCTCTCTGGTGCAGGTGGAGGAATGGTGGAAGAGCCGCCAGAGGCCAAGGCTCAGAAATCTGCAGAGAATGCAAACCTTTTTTGAGAATTTGCCCCTGTCCTTCCTTTGGGCTGATCCTGTTTGTCCTCCCCCTAAAATCCTGTGAAGGAGGGAGACGGCTGCCCAAGAAGTACAGCTTGCTGGCGGGGGGGGGGGGCGGCTATGGTGGGTGGGCAGCACCAAGCGCTCGCTTGGGGACCCCTGCCAGGCCTCATAGCTGAGCCGTGAGGTAACTGCAACCCGAGCTTGCTTGTAGTTTTGTAAAAGGAGAACTGCTGGCGCTCCCTGCCTCCCTCCCTGCCTCCCTCCCTCTGATGGTCTCCCCCCTTTTCACTCCCAGATGGAGGATTAACCCTTGAGGAGGAAAGCGACCCCCTAGCCCTGAGCCGGGGGGCCTCCTGGAAGAGAGAAGAGCCCGAGAGATCGGAAGGGGTGGCCGGGGCAAGCCTGGGACCGACCGTGGGCCCATTCCTCCTCCTCCTCCTCCTCCTCCTCTTCTTCTTCCGTGGCAGAGCCCTCTCCCTTTGGCTCCTTGAGGTTCCCGGAGGCCCTCCCTGGCAGCATCTTCAGGGAATGACAAGGGAAACTTGGGCCTGAAACCATGGGCCAAGCTTGGCTGAGATCCGCAGGAGCCTCTCGGCACTGGCCCCAAAGCTTCCTGTCCCCTTTTGTTTTCAGCCACTCCCGTCATGGGTCTCAGTCGCCGCTGCAGTCCAGCTCAGGAGCAAGAACCTGGGCTAGGCTGCTCTTCCCAGTCTCTCCCTGGGCACAGAAGGGAAGACCAGGAGGTCTGATAGGAACCTTCCCCCCCTGCATGGATCAGAGTGCCTGGGGGGGGGGCAGAGGCTGGGCAGTGGGGAGGGGGGCCAGCGGGGAGGGGGACGGCTCCGTCCTTAAAAGCCACCCTTGGGGAGGGCAGAGGCTGTATGTTCGGAAAGCCCCATTCCACCAGGCCATGGGCCAGAGCCCATCCCTCCCGGCATCTCTGTCTGGTGCTCTGGGCTTCTTGAGAGGCGGCACCCCCTCCCCCCCTCATGGCACGATTTGGGGAATTCCCATGGCATGCCTGCCATTCTTTTCCGGAATGGCTTTCCCAAAGGCCAAGGGGGGAGCAGCAAGAACTTCGAGCTGTTACTACATCAGTTTGTGCATCGTCTGTCGTGACCTTTGCCCCAACCTTTGGCCTCATCCAGGTAGCGCCCCCCCCAGAATGATTCAAACATGAATGTCATCCTTGGTGGAAAGAAGTCCCCCACCCACCAGGTAAAAGCTGCTGAGCTGGTCCCACCAAATCTACCTCTTAGAGCCTCGTCCTCTTAAAACGGCAGAGGCTGGAAGGGGATCTTCTGGATCATGGCGTCCAGCCCCAGTGGGGGGGGGGGGGGGAGAGAGAATCAAACTCCCAACCTCTGGCTCCACAGCCAGAGATCAAAACCACTGAGCTAGCCAGCAGTTCACAAAGGAGTGTCTGGAATCCTCCCGGCTGCACTTCCCCTGTTCTCCCAGAATTTGTGGTGGCTTGACTTTAGGATGTAAAACAGGGGGATCTGGGGGGGCAGAAGGCACCTCCAGGCAGCATTCCTGGGGGGGAAACCCTGAGCCTTGTGAGCAAACAGCCTCGGTCCTCGCGCCATGCTTGAGTGAGCCCACCTAACGATGTCCCTCTAGGAGCTGGCCAGGTGTTGTAAGCCACAGAAACAGGCAAGGGGGGGGGAAATGCAAATGTGCAAAAGGAGGATGAACTGAGTCAGTGGGCGAGGGAGCGAGTGGTGGAGGCTGTGCTTGGGGAGGCAGAGATAATGAGGCCGGCCCTTCACAAAGGATCTCGGGCACGGGTCAGCGGTGGCGGCGGCGACCAAGCGGCTGTCTTTCGGGCATCCAGGACTTCTCCCGGCTTGTCCTGGAGGCCTGGCCTCCGGTCTTCCAGAACCTTGGTGCAGGAGGCAAGAGAGAAAAGGCAAGCATGGCCTGCCCCCCCCCCCCAGTGTCCAAGGGCGGGAGGAGGGCTCCTGCGTAATGGTGGGAGGAAAACGCACAAAATCCCTCACCCTACAGGGCTTCTTGAACACAGCATGTGCATCACAGACCGAGAAAGACTCCAAGGACCCAATGCAGAGTGTTGAAGAGTCAGAGTGGAAGACAAATCCATGGAAGACGGCCCTGCCTCCTTCTGGGGCGCAACTGCCTAGCAAGAGAGAGTGGTGTCCATTCATTGACCCCTGAGTCAAGGTCTGCTGTCCAGGCTCTCATTGCTTTGAACCGTCTTGGCACCCCTGTGGCTCTCTGTGTTCCCCTCTTCTTCCAGCAACGCGCTTGGAAGGGTCTTCCAAAGGTCCCTTGGTCCCATCCCTGAAAAACTGGGACGCACCATTTGGCCCCATGATCCTAAGGATGGGGCTCTCTCTTTTCAAAACTGTTGAGTTCTCTTTGTGGAAAAGGACACCGAGGTTGTGGTGGTGGCGGTGGCAGCGATGGACCGCCCACCCCTCTGGGTCCATTTCTCCATCTTCTCAAAGCGGTGCCATCGTCCGTCTTCCCGTTGGCTTCCCGTTGCATGCAGATCCCATCTTCGTTGCCAGTTTGGACAGCCGCCAAAGTCAATCAGGGCTTTCAAAGATGCATTAACTGCACTCAGCGAAGGAATTTAATCAGCCTTTTCCCATCCATGTGAAGTATTTAGATAGGAAAAGAAAGCAGCTGTCTCCAGACCTCTGGCATTCTGGACCCACACTCTCCTGAGTGTGCTACCACAAGCCTATTATTCTGAATCATTCTGCAATTGCGTCTCCGGCTTGGTAAAAAGATCTGGGGCGAAAGAAGGAATGAGCGCTACCTGTATGGAAGCCATTGTTGTACTGCTCGGACAGTTAAGAAGTTTTTCCTGATGTTCAGCCAATATCTGGCTTCCTGTAGCTTGAGCTGATGATGACGTGTCCAGTAGCTTGTCCCGCACTCTGGGATGATCAAGAACAGATCCTGCCCCTCCTCTGCAGGATTACCTTTCAGGTCCTTGAAAAGTGCTGTCCTGCCCACCCCACCCCTGGTTTTCATTTCTGAAGGCTAAACATCCCCAGTTCTTTCGGCCTTTTCTCCTTGCCCTCCTGTGGTCGCTCCAGCTGGTTGCCATCCTTCTTTAAGTGTGGCGGCGTCCAGAACTGGTGCTGAATAGAGGAGGACTAGCACCTCACAGGGACTGGGAAGCAGTAGGATGATTCCTCAGCTGGGTGGTGGCTGGACTGATCCCACCAGCCTGAGAAGGTGTGTGCTGCAGTTAGACATTGCACAGAGAGTGTGAGAGGAAGGATCTTTGGGTGGGTGGGTGTGTGTGTCCCCCCCCAAGCCCCTTCTTTCTTGCTCAGCTCCATCCACTCTGAGAACATAGCAAACAACAGGGCTTGATAGAGAGAGAGAGGTTGGTTTCACCCCCTTAAAAGCTCCCTGCCATCCATATTGTCGCTCCATGGGCGGAAGTGAAGCTTGCTGGAAGACTCGGGCATTCAAAGGGGGCATGGTATCCAACCCCCCTCCAGGCCCTCAGAAGAAAGAAACGTGGTTTCATACAGAAGCACACACCCCCACCTCCCACCGCCACCCCCACCTTGCATTCCATGCTGGGGTATAGTTAAATCTTCATTTAGCATAAATATTATAGGTCAAACTCCAGACACTTTCCCCAATTATGTGCCCCCCCCTTTCAGATGAAATATGTTTCTCATTTGGCAGCCGGGGGGGGGGATTGTTTTCTTAGGTCCAGAAGAGGCGGGCTACCCCCCCCCACTTCACCCAGCGACCTTTCCCCACTCCTCTCGTCCTGGCTCCATGCAGCCAAGAGACGTTGAGGGAGGAAAGAATGTCCCCCGAGCCGGGCGCCCCCCTGGAAGCGCCAAGACATGACCTAAAATGGTGAGACGCTTGGTGTGAGCCCGTGTGTGGATCTGTGGTTTCATGCGCTCGCGGCCGGGCGGGCTGGGATTTTCTTCAGGGAAAATGCTGTGGAACGTGCCAACCCTGTTCCCCAAACTCGGGCAGGCGGTCCTCCACGGGTCCAGGTACACAGCGGTTGTGAAGCGCACACGGGGGGGGGACACACAGGTCGTGTGACCAGTTGCTCCGAGGTCAGCCGCTGGAAGAGGGGAAATGGCAGTGCATGGTTTCCCATCTGTGGGAGGATTGCAGCAACATTAGTTCACCTCTTAAAAGAAAACCTTTAGAATATAAATAGATAGACAATATAGCATTTCCCCATGATCCCTGAAAATAATACTTAGGAGAGATATGAAGAATTCTTGCCAAATTCCTCCTTTCCCACGAAATGTCTGTGCACCAACCCTGCCTCTTGTTGAAGAAAAGCGGGAAGGCTCCTGGCCAGGACCGAACGGATGGGCGGATGGGTCAAAAAGAGACAAAACGCTCAAGCAGAGGCTTCTGTTATTTAAATCTCCCAGTGAGAAAACAGGGGTCTGTTGTTGTTGTTTTGCAAAGCATTTGAGCAAAAATCGTTCTCACAAAGGCGAAGAACCCCGGTTGAGAATGATGGAGAAAATCTGTGGGTCTCCCAGGTGAGGAGGGAAACAGAGGTGTTTCCCTTTCTTGCAGGGAAGAAGGATGCAGGTGAGATTTTGTGTCCCTCTTTGTTTCAGCCACAAGCACTGTCTGTTACCAGTGACAGTAAACTCTGAAAAAGCCGGTTACACCTTTGCTGCTCCTGGAAGTGATGTGTTCCTCTAAGACAGGAATGCCATTCTTGGAATTCAGCCATGCATTCCGGTGCTCTTTCTGCACAAAGAGTACTGCCAGCTTGTGTGGAAATGGGGAGAGGGCTCGCTTTGGAGAGCCTCCTCCAAAGCAGCAGAGGTCCTGCTTCGACTTTTGGTGTGGGAGCCCCCTCTCTATCTTTGGGGTCCAAAGAGAATCTTCCTGGCCCGGCCTTAAAGCCAGTCGGCATGTCTGAAAACTGGTATAATGTTTTGCAGGTCGGTCCTTTCAGAACACGAGTGCCAGGGAAACTTTAAAATGCTTTGTCCCCTCCTTTGGAAGATGGGCAGATGATCGTGGGCTAGACCAGAGCCTCTCACACTTGGGGAGAAAAAGTGGAGTTCAAATCTCTTCCCCAGCCCCGTAGATTAGAGGTGTTCTCTTCTCTCCCCCCCCCCCCCGCCATACACTTTTAATATGCTGCATTTTGATTTTTCATCCTCTGTGAGGCTTATCTGATCGGCTTTCTTTCTGTCCAGGGCTTTATAGCGAGGCAGTTCTGAGTCACACCAAGCCTTTTCTCCCACTAGCCTCTAAGCGCTTTGAAGACCCCCCCGCCACTCCATCGTTTCCCCCCCCTCGCCTCCATGTCAGATATCCATCAGTCCCAACAGCAGGTAGTTATCAGCATAGTTATCACACATCCTGACAAATCCACGGAGGGGTTGCGGGAGGGTGCAAGACTCGGCATCTGTGGCAAATTGGCAGCACTGATCCAAAGGCCTGTCTCGCTTTCTTTTCTTTTTTATGGGAAGCCAGACAGGCTTGTGGCTTTGCAAAAGCTCGGGCAAAGCCAGGAACATCATGCCCACTGGGCGGAGGAGGAGGAGGAAGGCTTGCAGCCCCCAAAGAGGTTGATGGTTCCCTGCCCGCACCTGTTCTTTCTCCAGCCTTGCCCAGAACTCTTGACCAACCTCTTTCTGCCACCTGATGCAGGTATCTGTGCAAGTCGAGGGTCCTCCAGAAAAACCACATCCAGGTAAGGTCTCTCACCTGGTGCATTCTGCCCTGTTTGGAATACCACACTTGAAGAAGTCAGGATGGGTTTGGGGTGACGTGGAGGAGCCCCCCCCCACAAAAAAAGATGGGCATCTTTTGTGGCTTTTCAGGTAGAAGGGAGAAGGTTTCTTTCTTTCTTTCTTTCATTCTTTCTTTCTTTCTTTCTTTCTTTCTTTCTTTCTTTTTAAAATACTTTGCATCACTCCTTCCTTTTGTCAACAGGCAGGTTCTGATTAATCTCACCATCAGCTCAAGCAGAGTCGGGTGGAAAGACTTCCAGTTATGTACAAATGTCCCAGAAAGAGAAGCGCAAGGTGCCCGGGCTACTCACGCCCAGCTAGATCCATCCTTCGGCCTCTCCTGTGGGGCTCATAGGAAGGGGACCTCGTTTGTTTGGGGGGTCTTCGGGGTGAGCCATTGCAGTTCCCATTTCTGTTGGAGGGAACCTCCCACCTTCCAGGGTAAGATAGTTTGCACCCCAAGGAAGAGGAGAGAGACAGATCACGGGCAAAATGTACAGGGATACAACCCAGGGTTTCAGCTGGAAAAGAAGGCAGAGAGAGAGAGAGAGAGAGAGAGAGAGAGAAATAACAATAACAAGGGTAGGCAGGGGGGCAGTAGTGGATGGAAGGGGAGGTGTCGTTTTTTCCAGCCTTCCAGCCAAATGGCAAGTCCTGGGCCTTGAATAGGGGCTGGATTCCAGAGAGCGGGTCCAGCTTCCCCCTCTCAGCTGTTCTTGCCCGGGACCTGCTGTTCGGTTCCTTTGTTCTGCCAGTTCAAACCCCTTGGATCTTTCTTGGTTTGGCTCCACCCTTCCCCGAAGCAGCAGCACCAGCAGAAGCAGCGTGAGCCCTGGCACTCTCCTTCCCCGCTTTTTGGAGGGATTTTTCCACCTCTTTTATTTTTCCCCCTTCTCCTGATCTGCATTAAAGACACGCACCAGGTGGCCGTCAGATGTTCGGACACTGTTTACGGGCAGCTTTTAGTGCTCCTGCTAAGAAGGAACGTATTCCTTGGCCCTGAGCGGGATGGGTTGGCGACACCCAGGAAAGGAGCCGGAATTCAAAATCCCAGGCAGGAGGGGATGCCGATCCATCCTGGAAGTTTGCACAGAGAAGGAAACCGAGTTTTCCCCTGTCACGATGGTGTCTTGTTGACCCCAGGAAACTGTGAGATGCCAGATCAGCACCATCTCGTTCCCGGAGATGTCAGGGTCCAAACCTGAGAAAAGCAGGAGACCTTGCCCTACGCTTCAGTGGCAGGATCACCAAGGGTTAGATGATAGTTCCTGGGGGTTGTGAATTGCAACTGCCTGCCCCAGATGCCAGTTCAAGGGGCCTGAAGATAAACTAGGCAGCCGGTCACCAGGTTATATCACAAGAAATACTCTGGGATTCTCCCACTTCTACCCTTTATTCAGTATCCGCTCTTCGATGGCTTTGAAATCTGTTAGGAACAAGTACAGAAGTTAAAACTGTTCTTCACTTCACTAGGTTTGTGACTACACAGGGAAGGACATCTGGTTTGCTTCAAAGGGTTTAAGACTGGGTGACTGCTGGTTTTTGCTGGTGAAATCACCAGAATCATCGACACCAATATGACTAATTATCTAATTGCAAGAATCCACATTGCATTTCCCCATTTCCAGAGGGAAACATAGTCCCACCCTCTTATTACTCTCTTCTGCTCCACTCCTAATATCTGCCCTTCTATTCATTTTTTTAAAAAAAGTGGTAGTGACATAGTACTTATCTAATACAGCACTCTATTTGATATGCATAATTTTTTAAAAATAAGAAAACTGTTCAAAAGAAAGAAGACAACAGGTGCTCAGCAGAGGGGAATTATCCTGCTGTAATACTGAAGCCACTAAAATCATCACCGTTGACATCATCGCAGACACACCTGCCACGGCCACTTCACAACCAGATAGGTAATTCTGCATGCAGAAAACAGGAAGTGAAAAAAACCCCACTCACGGCAACTGAATCAGGACAAAATAAGGGGCTGCCACTCCACCGCCGGGTGAAAAAGAAAAGAAAAGAAAGAAATGCTCCTGGAAAAAGGTTGGGCTTCCCTCTGCTTAGCTTCACATTGTGTTGTCACTAGTAAATACTTTGATTTTAACGGTGTCAGCCCTGGCACAAAGTGTGGAGTAAATTGCACTGCAGTTCCACCGTGGGTTGCAAGTGGGATAAAAGCTGGCCCTTCCCACGTGCGCCCTTTCTTCCTTGTGCAGAACTCGGGGTGAGAAGAGCCGTTCTTGTGCCCATGGAGGGAGTGGCTGCTCTCTTCTCTCGCTCCTTCTCTTTTTTCCTGCAGGACAGCGAGCAATGCCCTTTAAATGCCCCGTAAATGCTCTGATGAGATTGTTGGAGCAACAAGGGGCTTCACCAAGCCCTAGAACTGCTCCTTGGGGGGGGGGTGGTTTCCCTGAGGAAACCCATGGTGTTACTGGCCTCTTATCATGCAGCTCCTTGGTTTGGTGAAAGAGGCTTCGTTTCTACTCATGTTTCAGTTAAAACAACATGTTTCCAAAGGTCCCTTGGCCGATACAGGAGGACCTGTGGCCGCCCTGTTTGCGGGGCAAGGACTGAAAGACGTCTGTGTTTGACTTAATTACACGAATCCGGTGAAGCCGAGGGGGGGGGCCTGGGTGAGGGGCCCCTGCTCTGGTGATTTGGTTCTGTACGAATATTTGCAAACAGTTGAGATCTGGAGGGAGCAAGCTGGGCTTCCTCCTGATGGAAATACTCTGTCAGCCTGTGAGGTATCGGTGAATCAAACTCATATGGAATTCTTGAGTGAACAGAATTCATAAAATAACACAATGGAGGCATGGAGGGGAACCCACATAAAACAATGTCCTCGCCCCAAAAGCAGATTAAAGCCGATCGGGAGAGATCCGACAGCTGAAAAGCCATCCTGTGGTTTCTTGCCTGGGCTCAGCCGAACCCTCCACAATACCCACCCCTTTGACCGAACGGTTCTGTCAAGAGGCCGGAAACCAAGAAGCCTCTCTGGGTGGTTTGCCATTTTGGAAAGGCGGAAAGGCGTGGGACAGACGTGGTTGACCCCTGTTTGCGAAACAATCAGCCCCAGTTCTTCTTCTGCACCACGAGACCCTGCCGTGGCATCGCACGTCCTGCCTTCTTTCCCCCAGAATCCTTCCCTGGCAGCAACACACACGCCTCAAGTGTTGTGGTGACTCACACATGAAGTGTGGGCTGTCGATGGGAACAATGAAGTCTCCCCCCCCTTAAAATGAAAATAAAAGGAAGAGGGAGAATATTTAGGGCTCCTGGCACTGGTGTACACCCACCCCACCCTCCTAATGAGCCACAGAGCTGAGAATAGCCCCAGGCGACATCCACAAAACTCCCCCTGGAAACGCTGTGCGGTCTGACCTCTAGGCTCCCCTCCCCAGGACAGCGTTCGGGGCTCTTCTGCGCAGCCCAGGGCATTCTGGTGGGACCCCACTTGTGAGCGGGTCGCAGGAGCACTTTCCAGGCCGGGAACACCTCGGCTTGCTAACTCAAGCCAAGGTTTTTTAAACAGGGAGGCAACATCGAGGGATACTTGGAAAAGTTACTTTTTTGGAGGTGAGCGGCCAGAATCCTCGCTCAGCTTGGGCGTCTTCCTCATCCAAACAAGTAAATTTCTGAAGCTTTGAGATGGTTCAAGGGACAGTTATGGCATCCTCAAGAAAAGAATCGGTCCAAGGCAGGGCTTTTTCTCCCACCCCCCCACACCCCTTTGTGTTCTTTTATTTCTTTTCTGTTCTTGGTGGTTTGTTGTTTCATGCCATGCAACAAAGGGACTTCTGCTTTCCTCCCCCCCCCCGCCTTTGCTACTCCCTCCCCCTCCCCCTCTTCTCTCGTTTTTTTTCTCTTGGTTGCTTAAAAAAGACCAAATTATCAGCTTGTGAAAGGAGAAGAATCGACCGTTTTGCACAAATGGGTGGTTGTCAAAACCTCCAGATTTCTGGTTTCCCGGCACACTTTTGGATGCCAAGATCTATCAAAGAAGAGAGAGAGAGAGAAAGCGTCCCTGCTGGGCTAGCCATAAGGAAGCGTTTTTTTCTGTCATTATTTCAGGGCCCATCACTGTTTGGCTGCATCCATACTTTCCTTCCTTCCTTCCTTCCTTCCTTCCTTCCTTCCTTCCTTCCTTCTCCCCGGGTCCCTCTTCAACTTTCCCTCCTCCTCCTTTTCCTTCTTGAGTTATTAGCTTGGCTTTTTATTGGGGCTGCCTGGCCGGATGTAGAAGTATTTCATCCGTCAAGTCGGACTCTTTTTAACACTAATACTGAATTTATAGAAGTGGTTAAACGACGTGTTGACAATGTGGACAATGTGTTTCTGATTAGCGCTGCGATTTAAAGAGGGAGGCGGCCAACTTTTTTCAGCCACCGAAACACTGGTGTGTGTGTGTGTGTGTGTGTGTGTGTGTGTGTGTGTGTGTGTGTGTGTGTGTGTGTGTGTGTTCTTCTCAGAGACGATGGGCAAGAAGAAAGAGAAAGGCTAGCTGCAGATGCTGGTCAGGGAACTTAAAATGGATCCATCACTGGCTCGCGGGAAGGCAGGGTCCGGCCTCCAAAGTTTTCACCATCCCCTTGTGGTTGATGATTAATCCCATGCCATGCACTCATCCTCTCTTTTTATTGTTCAGTTTAGGCCAAGCTGCCATTTGAATATTTTTTAAAAAATTGATGTATTTCTGCTAGTGTCCCTGGCACCCCTTTGAAAGACGCCCCCTCCCCGCCTGCTTTTCAAAGCCACCCCCTCCTCTCCTCTGAAATACTCTGTAGCAATAGTTTGGCACAAAGGATGGCAGTTAAGCAATGGCATCCAAACCCAGAAAGGGTAGGAGAGCCATGGAAAGGTAGAGTTGGAAGGGGGTCTCAAAGGCCATCTCGTCCAGCCCTCGGCTGGTGCAGGAAACCCTGGGCAGGGCGTCTCATCTCCGAGGGGGGGCACTCTTGACCGCTGCTTCCATTGCTCCCCTCTGAAGGGCAGATTGCCCTTTTCCTAGGGAGCCTGTGTCTCTTTTGAACAGATCTTTACCATCTTCTCTCTCTCTCTCTCTCTCTCTCACTCACTCACTCACTCACACACACACACACACCTTATGGCACCTGGAAAAGCTACCACCCTCATTACAGAATGAGCTTTTCGTGAAGCAGCCTCTCCTCTCCTCGGGGGAAGGCTGTCACTACAATGAAAACACTCCCCTTCAGAACTCTGCCTTGTTGTTCTTTTCTGCTTATTAATTTTTATATATCTTTATCTATATTTATATCTGTCTATATATGCATCGGATGGCACGAGGCTCTGTCTGCCTTGAGTTTTACAAAATGTTTGGATTCTGCCCAGCTGGACCTGAGCCTGGTTGTGGTGCATCTGTGGCTTAGGAGTGTGTGAGTGAGAGAAAGAGAGAGAGAGAGAGAGAGAGAGAGAGAGAGAGAGAGAGAGAGAGAGAGCACATCTCTGGGCAGCCTTGTCGGCTGGAGGCATCCAGGATCGGGGAGGGGAGGGAGGGCGGGCGGGAGGGAGGGCTAGGGCAGTGACCAAAAGGCGAAAGGGCTAATTGCACCCTAACCTTCTCCGACAGGATTGTGGTGGCTGTGTGGTTAGACCACTTAACTCTCTTCTCTCAGCCCTGCGCTTCAATAAATAAAGCTGACAAATTGAAAAGGGGGCTGGCTGTAAGGAGGGTTGGCTCTGATAGGGAAAAGCCTAGAATAGCAGCTGGGGGGGGGATTAACTCTGGGTGGGGTACCGGGAGGGTGAGAGGGGGGGCAGGATTAAACTACAGAGTCTTGGCACGGAGAGGATGCCTGGATCTCTCCCAGACAAGGTAAGAAGCCCTACCCTTCTGCCTGGGAATGGATTCCCGGAGGGCAGAAACGGAGGGATGGACTGAAATTAGAGCTTCATCAGTGTTGGAGAGACCTGACTGAGGCAGTCTTTCATGCTTGAGAACTCTCCCGTTTCAGAGGAATCGGAGGCATGAGTCTGGGAGCACCGTCACTCATCAAAGCAACTTAATTTGCTGGTGGGCACATCTCAGGCCCTGAAGCCCAGTTTGGCCTTCCTGGGGTTGGATCGCCTGCGTGTCCGAGGGACGCCAGGGCTCGGTGGGTTCCTAGCTTTTCCTCCCTCTGAAGGGCTGGAGGCCCCGCCTAAGACTTTATTGGTGTTAGGCTCAAGCTAACCCTGGACGGGTGTTCTTGGCCCCATCTTTTGGCCTTTGGTCCACGTGAGGAGCATGGCCTCAAGAAGGCCTCTGACGTGGATTCTGGACCCGAGGCTGAAGGAGGTTCCCTGCTCTCGGTTTTGACCCTGTGCCAGGAGGCAAATGTGAGCTGCCCTGGGCTCCAAGGAGCTCTGCGCCACACTGGGGGCCACGATTCAGCCAAGAAGGCTGCAAGAGCAAGCGGAGCCCCTCTGGAGATGGAGGAGGGGCAGCGGGATGGAAAAGCAGCCCCAGCACACGTGGGCTGGCCACCGAGGAGAGCCTTGAAGCTGCAGAGGAGCCCCACATTCAGGGCGGAAGAGATTCACTTCCAAGGGGAAGGCCCTGCCAGCTTGGCTACCCTCCGGGGTGTGTGTGCGTGTGTGTGTGTGTGTGCTGGGAGAGTGAACGGTTGGACCTTTCGCTTGTGAGCCCCACGATGTTTTGCCTCCCCCTCCCCTTCTCCGATAACTCGAAACCTTGGCGGGTTTGGCCTCCCTCCCTCTCCTCCCTGTGCCTTTTCCAGGGAGTGAATCACTTTTGGAAAAACAAGCCGGCTCCTTCTCTTCCCAAGGGGCTACTCCATGTCAAGTGAAGGAAAGTCAGCCGAGAAATGCAGCCGGCTGGAGAGGAGGGGGTGGGGTGGGGAGGACATTGTGGGGGGGGAGCTGGTGAAGAGACGGGCTGCTCCTTCCTTTCTGCTGCTCTCTGGGGTGACCTGGATGGCTGTGGACGGCTCCCCCAAGAAAGCCTGCCTGCCTGCCAGCCTCCCCATCCTATCTCCATCCTATCTCCACTGTGGTTGATTTAGGGTTCCTAAACGTGGTTGCCACCCATCCACATCCCTGTCCCGTTTATGTAATTCCACCCCAACCTCCACAAACGGTCAAGTGCTTTCCAGAACGAGACCATTAGGCTTCACAGTCAAAGAGTAGGCCGAGGGGAACTTTGCCTCCCACGCCCCAACAGGAACAGTGCAATACACACTTCACTCACGCGCCGTGCAAGCATGAGGACCGGCGGGCGGTTTGCAGCTGCAAGCAACCCATCCGGTGCTTCTAATAGCGAGAAGTCCACGGAGGCCAAGGCAGCCCCTATTGCAGTTTTGAGCAGTTGGCATAACGTAGGCAAAGAGCATTGGCATCAATGCCAGCGTGCGCCATCAGAAGACCAAAGGATAGACTTTGACAAAACGGGTTCCAGCTGGAGCGGGCTGCCTTCTGGGCGGCCTGAGGCGTGGCACCTGGCGTCCCCTCTCCATGAGTCAGTCTTGGGTGGGACAGGATGGGGGACGAGGGGGTGCCTTCATCCTCAGGATCTGTGATGGACAGGGAAGAGGGAGTGCCCGCGTGCTGTTACCCGTGATGGATGCGAGTGCTGTTCACCCAGGGAGGAGAGGGAGAGGCACGGAGCAAGACCGGCTGAGCGGTCCTGTTTTCCAAACATGTTGCTCTTCTCCGGACAGGTTGATGGGAGGGTTGCCATGGGAAATAATGCTGCTCAGGCTGGGAAGCTCCTCGTGGCCATTGCCTGCCGGGCTGTCATGCCGTCCTCTCCTTTCCATCCTCTCTCTCTCTCTCCCCCCCCCCCACGCACCACAACTTCTGCGGATCAGAACCATCACAGAGCGCGCGGGGTTCCTGCCAAAGCAAAGCGGGAAGGAGAGGTGGGTGGAGGAGAAAGCTGGCAAAAGGGGGAGCGAGGAGTCTCCTCCCCGGGAAGGGCTCAAGCGGGGGGGGGGGGAGAGCAGGAGGGACCAGCCATCGCAGGAGCAGATGCCCACCCTCCCGCTTCCGGTGGCCATTTCCGCCCCACCAGGAGAGGGCAGTAAAAGACCCTGCTCATTCCTGTGGAAAAACACCAAACCCAGGAAGGGTTCTTAGCATTTAGACAGGATGACCCGCGCAGCTCTTCCCCAACAGAGGAGGACGATCTGGATGGCCCCCATGGGTGCCCGGCTATGGCATCTGTATTTTTTAATCTTCGTTCTGGTGTTTTGTACGTGCCACAATGTGGTCCATCGTTCTGGGTCTTCCTCTTAGAAGTGTGGCGATTCCTAAATAAATTCTTAGGGTGAAATCTAATTCCGCTCCCACCAGGAGTGAAACCAATGGGATCTGTCCGTCCCCTCTTAGCACATGTCCTGTTGACTTTGATGGGTACAGAATGGATTTAGCCCCACAGAAGTGGAGACGAACCCGTGACTTTCATTTCAATAGGTTGGCACCAGTTGGTGCTGGGACTGGATCAAGCCATTCATATTCATACTACCGGGGGGGGGGGGAGAGGGTCCTGCAATACTATTTTCAATGGGAGGAGGGGCCTATACGAAGGTCTACCCATGCCCCTCCACCTTTTTATGGTGGGGGTCATGGTTAGACAACAGTTCTGTTCCCTCTCCTCCTACTTCTGCTTTTACTTCGTGAGAGACAGCAAAGAAGATGTTTAAAAAGGATGGGAAAAGAACCATTCATGCACCTTGCTAGCGACGTCACAGGCACTGTCCAATCGGTGGGCAGTGACAGTCAAGCGATGGCCATCCATTCAGCCCCATTGAGTGCTGGCAGTGGCGCCTGCGCATCTCTAGATGCAGGGAAATGGGGAGGGGAAGAGATGATGGCATTTTCCCAGGTACAGAATGTTCTGGTTCTTTTTTCCCAGCAACAGACGCACTATCTCTAAAAGAAGCCACCCAGATCTCCCAAAATAACTCAGCAAAGCCTGGATAGTTTTGCAACAAAAGCAAACTTCTTTAAAAAAAAAACAACACAAAAAAACCCACCAACCCAAGAAACAAGAGGTGGTTTCAGCCCCACTCTACCTTCCCCCCCCCCCCCCAAATTTGCTTCTCTTTCTCCTGAACTTCATTTTCTCTGGTGGGATGATATGCTTTCTCTCCCTTTGAGTTGCAAATCCCCCCCCCCCGTACTGGCAGCGGGGTGTATTTTGAGAGAAAATACAGTGAGAAATGTATATTTTGAGAGAAAACATGTTTCTTTAAAAAATGTATTTAAAGACCTTTTTTAAAAATGAGATCTCTCTCTTCCCTCTCGTAGATTAACAAGGAAATGAGGCAGAATTGTACATGAATGAACAATGGGTCTCGGAGGGACACGGCCCGGCTGGAGGCCACTTGGCCCCCACCCACCCTGAGTCCTCCTGAAAACTTGACACAGGAGGTTCTGTGGGGAAAGGCACCCCCTCCTCTCCCACAGCGCTCCAGATATGGGCACATCCACCCTTCCCTCGGGGGGGGGGATCACTCCTTTGAAGGGCACTTCTTGTGGAGAGGAGCCTCCAAAGGATCTCTCCTGGTGGAGCTGTGGCCCCTGGGTCCTCTTCTACCTATCTGGGCCTCGAGGCAATTCCTGCCACTTCTGGAATTCCAGGAGTGAGCCGTGACTCCCTTCCCCTCAAGCAAGGCAGCTGCCCCCCCCCCCCACAATCTCTCCCTGACCCTCATGGGGTCCAGCAAAGCCTCTCCTTAGGGCCCCAGGGGGCCTCCAACATGATGGACACAAAATGGGCCACCCTTAATCAATCTCTCTCCCCCCCCCTTTCCTGGTTTAAGAGTCATTACAAAGTGCTTAATTAAGTAAGCCTGGCTTAATCACAAAATGTCTGCATGCTCAAGGAGTCTTTGCAAAGCCCAACACTTGACATATTCTGCCCAGGCATAATTGAGAGAGAGAGAGAGAGAGAGAGAGAGAGAGAAGGAAGGTGTGTGTGTATGTGGGGGGGGGGACAAGCTTCAGAAGTTGGGGGAGGGAGGGAGAGCAGGAGGCCCAGAGCCTTCCTGGGGAGGGGGGGGCTCGTCCCATTCATCACTGCTGGGGAATTGAAAGGGGTTTTCAATCCAAGCACTGCGAGAAACGGAGACCACGGCCGGCCGGCATTCCACTCCGGTGACTCATTGCAATCTCTCTCTCTCTCTTCTCTCTCTCTCTCGCTCTCTCTCTTTCTGGCTGTCTGAGATTTCACAGAGTGGGGGAGGGTGGACAATGTGATGCTGAGCCCCCAAGCCCCCCCTCCTCCGGCTTCAGTCTGTGGGGAGGGTGGTCACTTACCCCTCTCCGGAAATCCTGGCCTGGAATCTTGGCTTGTCCAAAACTGACCACTGATGGTTTGGGTGTCCAGGAGCAAAACTAGAGGCCACCTTCATGGCTTCAGCCCCTCCCCTCTCTTTTCCTTTCCTTGAGGTTTTTTGGGGGGAGGTCACGTGGGGGGGGCACAAGAAAAGGTCCCTTGGAAAAGTTTAAAGTGCTTTTCATGAAACTCCCTGCCCCTCTCCATCATCGCTAAAGATGGAATGGGCTTCAGGGTCTCCTCAGCCTTTCCAGGCTGGAATCTCAGGGAAGGAGAGAAAACTGGAGGTCTCGCTCACCCCAGAAACCCTCTTCCCGGCTTGGAAGGCCTTCCCGGGAACACATCTGATTGCGATTAAGGAGGAACGCTCCTCCTCGCTCCGGCTTCTTCTCTCTGAGCAAAAGGCTGCCAGATTTGGGGGCCCAGCATGGATCTAACAAGGGGGAAAGGGAGCCAAGTGCAAAGGGGCCTGGCTTGGCTGACCGATGCCCAGCTGCAGCTTTGTGTGTATGTGTGTGTGTGCGTGTGTGTGTGTAGCCCCCCCCTCCTCCAGGTGAACCACTGCTACTCCCCCAGTCTCCCAGGATTGGCATTCTTTGTGAGAAATGGAAAGAAAAATCTAGGGATGACCTCCCACCCTTCTAGCACCAAAGAAAGGAGTCTGGAGTGGCCTCCCCGTGCCCGCCCCACCCCCAGGAATAGGTACCACAAGTTCCAAGAGACCCCCAACTGACCCACCTACCCCGTAGCCTGAGAAACGTGGCTCATAACCAGGTGGGAATAACCAGACTGGACATCATCCCCTTTGCCTTTAAAGGAATATGTCAGTGGGTTTGGGAGTTTGATTTCCCGCCCCCGCCCGCCCCCCCCCGGGGGCTCCTGGGAGAGAAGAGCCAGCCTGGGCGGCCTTGGGCAAAAGCTGCAGCGTCCCAGGGATCCCCTGCCCCTCAGAAGAAGGGAATGGGAAACCAGTCCTGAGTCCTCTCGCCCTCGACATTCCTGGGGGGAAAAGGGTCGCCATAAACCGAAATGGACTTGATGGCCCAGGATTATTCTTATTTAGCGGAATGACTCCGTGTGCTGCATTGCAGTGGCATTTGAGGGTGCCACCTGCAGTTCTTTTTAGGGGGCTGCGCGTGCGCACGTCAGGTATCAGACTGATCAGCTTTGGGGCCGTTGCTTCACTCCTTCCCACCAAGGTGCCTCTTCTCCTAAACTCTCTCTCTCTCTCTCTCTCTCTCATCCGGTCACTAGACTGCAAGCTTGGAGGGCAGGATTGTGCCTTGTCTGCCTCCGAGGGAAGGCCCGGCCGTTGCAGCGGCCCCTCGGCCCCATCCTGCCCTCTGCAAAGCCAAGCCCAGGCATCCCATAATGGCCCGACACGTCTGAAATCCTCCCTGCCAACAAGCTTTCCAGACTCACAAAGGCTCCCAGAGAGGCTCGGCTTGCAAGCAGCTGATTTGACAAACAAACAGGCAATTCATCGGTGTTTATTTTGCACCCTACAAACAGCTGGTGATATTTCCACGCTTGCCAGCTGGGCAGGACCTACTGGGAGCCTCCTTCATCTCGCTCGCCCTCCTTCTCATTGCTAGGATTTTCCCTTCTGTCAGATGTTTTCAGTAGCTTCAAAAACAAACCACCCTTTGCACAGCCTTTCCTTATCCAGAGCCTCTCTCTGGGCCCGATCCGACCCTCAGGAGACAAGGAGCAGGAACGAATGGCGTCTTTCTGCTGCAAAGAGATGCCCTTCCCACATCTAGCCATTTTCTGGTGCACTTGAGCACTTGAAATGATCTCTCGTCCCCCCCCCCCATTTCCTGTTAGATGGGTCCTAGCAATATCCCAGCAGGACGGCAGGGAATCAGCATCTTCTGCCTGGCCTTCCCAGCAACCCACGAGCAGAAGGGGTCTGGCTGGAACCGATACTTCAGACTAGGAGCTGCTCATGGGACGGAGGGTCATACGGTTCTCGAATCCTCTTTTCGTGCAAAGGAATTGCGCTGGTGGCCGGATCAATTGTTCCCTGTTTTTCCTGGAGCAAGGGGTCCCCCAGGACGTCTTCCCAAAGTGGTAACAAGATGGACAGGCGATTGTGAGTCGAGTGGGGGGAGGAACCCACGTTGTGTGCAGGGCGTACCATCAGCCACAAGGGAACCCATTTCCTGGTGGGATCACCCCAGGAAATAGGCCACGCTTGGAACCACGTTCAGAGCGGTCGGTGCAAGGCATTTCCCAGTCACCGCACAACCTGCCGGGAAAGGCGCTCCGGCTTTTCTGGCCCATCTGTGGGGCTGCTGTTTCAGGAGGCTGGGCTGAAGCGATTCACAGCGGGAGGGCATGAACCTCCAACCTCTGGCTCCACAGCCAGGGACCTCATCCGCGGAGCTATGGGGCTATATATGTCGACATACAACGGAGGAGGGGCAGAGAGGTTTCCACATCTCCCTGTCCTGTGAGGTGGGGACACTCAGAGGAGTCGGGCACTCTCTCTCTGGTGAGGACACGGCGGGATTCCTGTGGTTGGTTCTTTGACATCCAGCTGTAGATTTAACTGGATTAAACCCCTAACAACGCTGAGTGTGGAAGGGAAGGTGGGCATCTTTCAGTGAGCAGCTTTCCTGCGGATTCTCTGAGTGGGGGCCCAGATTCTCAGTGGTTTAAGTGGTGCAACCTCGTAGGCCTATAAAAACAAGGGGCTTTCTCCTTCCACGGCCTGCCTGTCTCTCTGCCTGCCCCATGCAGCGCTCTCAGATGCTGTTCTTGGCTCTTCCCCGGCTTCACGCCTGGTCGTCATCCGCCTTCCCACACACACACCCCGCCAGCCCTCTCTCTTTCTCTCGGCAGGCCCATTACCAGATCCACTTGTTGACGGTTGCCTTGTTTCGGGATTTAATGGTGGGATAATATTTACACAGCAAACTCCTCTGGAGGTGTTATAAACACCATAAAAAGGATTTGAGGAGCTTAATGAGCTTCAGTGAAGTTGAGACGGGATAATGTGGCAACTGTGAACTATAATCTGATTTGGCACCTCCTACACAGTCCTGGAATTAGTGCGGTGTCTGGGTTGGGGGAGTGCGGGGGGGGGAGAGAGAGAGCGACTGACTGGCCCCTCGTGGCCCCCAGCCCATCCCTGGAGTGGTTGTCCTGGAGTTATTCTTTGCAATTCTGGGCCACGAGAAGGACACGGACGGTGGAGTGAGGAGCAGAACTGTGGAAGCGTTGAGTTGGAAGAGAATCTGAGCGTTTGGCTCAGCAATGAAGTGGTCTTCACCTTGCAGGGGTGTCTTGCACATTTTGCTGCTCAGAGAACACTTAGAGGGTTTTGAAGCAAACCAGAAGTGCATTTCCACCTGTGGACCACGAGTCGTCGGCCACCACATTTTCCAGCCTCCGGCCAGATCTCTACATTCCATCAGACATTACCCTCAAGTGGAATTTAAGGGCCTCCCTTGGCTTCCTAAACGTCTCACTCTTTTATTTAGGTTGTCTGGACAGGAGACTTCAGGCTTCATGAGATTCCTCACTTTGGGTGTGAAAGTGAGACAAAGGGTGTGTGTCCCCACCACCACCCTTAGGTCCTCCACAGTTTGTAAAAAAATGTTTCTGTATAGAATAAAAAGTTTTTTTTTTTGTTTCCCTTTTGAGAAGCAAAACATACTCCCTCTCCCTCTCTTCCTGCAAACACTAAACAACTGAGTGGGATACAAACAACCCATTTTATGTATACAAAACTTCTAAGTTGTGTAAGTCTATGAAACAAGAGAGCGACCGAGGTCGCTGCACTTGTGCAGAGAGGTTCCCTCTTGATGGTGGAACAACTTGGTCTTGACAGAAAAATACCTGCAGGAGATTATTCCTGGAAAATCCTCATCCCACTCCTTTCCCGAAGAATCGGGCCTGTCCCTCTGAGAGGATCCTGCGATTCCTGCCGGCCACCACCTTCACCCAGTGCCAAGCCTGTGCGGCTGGGCTGAGGATCTCCCCTTTCCGAGGGCCTGGCAAAGCCATGAATCTCAAGGCCGCCTTGCCGGGAGCAGAAAAGCCACCTCTTGTAAATAAGCCAATATTTTTCTTTCTTCCTGTTCCTAGGGAGGCAGGCAAAGATCAATATTCGCCTGCAAATGACATCGGTCCCCCGAAGAATGAGCCCTTTGCAGAATCATTAATCCAAGATGCTGTTGTCGGTTGACAATCGTGGTGTGGAGGGCCTGGGCCACTGCCGTGGAGCAAATCTGGGGGAGAAAGAGACAGGAGTCAGCGCTGCTGTGGCCGCACCCGGGCACCAGTGGAACACGGTGCCCCACGGACGTGGTGGTGGTGGGGGCCAAGGTGGGCCCCCGTCTCTCCCCATGCCCTCCCTGCCAGAATGGACAGTAAATAGGTGGGTTCTCCCTTCAACACATTTCCAATCAAGGAAAGCAAGGCATGTCCGTGGCTACTCTTCATGTCCCCAGAGGCATCAGGCGTCTCCCCTGGAGAAAAAAGGCATGTGGAAGGCTTTGAACCCTGAAGAATATAAAGTCAGCTCTATGGAGAAATGGCCCTTGTGGGTGGCATCCTGTTCCATCCGACGTGCAACCTCCTTCCCAAGCAGAGCAGATCATTCCCCCTGTGCTTTGTCTGGGGTTACCTTTGAGTAAACGTTGGTAAATCTGGCCTTTAAGAATTTGCTCTGGTGGAGGAAACCTCCCCAAAATTCTGGCCTGCAGTTCCCACTGGACACTGGTTGGGGGATGCTGAGTGTTGTAGTCTCTTAAAAAACGAGAGAGGAATATTCTGGACTCCCGAGAAAGCATCTTGGATTAAAGATCCTGCAAAGGGCCAGTCCTTCAGAGGAAGAGACATGTGGTGTCTGGAGGTGAGCGATCTTCAGCTCCAGGAATTTCGTGTAAAGCTCCCTCTTCCTCTTCTTGGATCATGCTGTCAAGTGTTTTAGAAAAATCTCCTTGAAAAGGAAGAAAGGTTTGGCGTGATAAGCCCAGCAGGTGTTTTGGAGTGGAGGGGAGAAGCCGGGCTGTCTCTCCCCATAGGGGGAGGGGTTGGGGGGGGACACAGAGGGGTCCTCGGCCCTCACGGAGCCCGGTTTGTGGGCACGGGCGCAGAGCTGGCCCAGCTGCAGAAAAGCCCACCCGTACTCTCAGGCTCCTGCAGCCGCCTAATGAGAGAACGAGCAAATTATGTTAATCGGGTCCTAACCACATGCCTACAGCATTTTAGAAACATGGAGGGAAATGAGGGTGTTTGACACCGAAAGATTGATGGGTGTCTGTGTGGAACAGCCGAGCAACGAGGTTCTGCTGGCGGGCAAGCCGAGAAAGCTGCAGTTTAGGGAGTCTGATGGGGGGGGGGGCCCTCTCTCGAAATGCCTGATTTTTTTTTAAAATTCAAGTTTCATGTCATGATTAGAAGGATGCACATTTCAAGGGCATCACAATTGGTCCTGATTCTGCTTGACAGGGATCAGGACCTCGGCTGAATCCATTCCTGGTGGCATCACACTGGTCGTTCCCCTTTGGAGGGGGCAGGAGCAGAGACCCCCTGGGTGCCTTCTCTCACCGGGGGTGGGTGGGAGGGGGCTTAGCCGCTGGGTTTTCCTTTGGGTGAAGGGACCAGGCCTGCCTGAAGGTGGAGAGAAGCAGGGGCACTCACAAAAAGTTAGGTTGTGGTTGCGGTGGCCCCCTGGGGCTCCCATGGATAAAATAAGTGGGGGTGGGGTGAGGTGGGGGTCTGGGGTGAACTGTTGCTTCTTTCCCCCCTTTTTCCCTCCCCCATTTCAGCTTCTGATTTTCTATTCCCTCCCCCAATCTTTGTAAGAGGCAGCTGCCAGCCTTCCTTCCTTCCTTCGGCACAGAGATTTCCACCCCCCAAATCACACTTTTTCCTTTGTGCCAATTTGCATATTAATAGCTTGCATATTAAACAACTGCTTCGGAGGCTGGGCAAGCTAATGAATTCGGCCGGGCTCCCCTGTTTTAACTCTGATTCTGCCTCATCCCGGCTCCATCGACTTTGGGGGATTGGTATTCAGTTTCCACTGAAATTATCCAAGCCAGACCTAATTTGCGCTGCCCTTCCATTAATCCAATTAATTAGCCCCCATTGATGGGAGCTGCCTTTGTCAGGCAGCTTTGGAGGGTGGCGAGCAGCTTTCGTGGCTGCCTTGTATCCACCTGCACCACAGAAATGCCAAAGGATGGCTGGACCCAGTTGCCCCATCAGTGGACCACTGGGATATGTGTGTGTGTGTGTGTGTGTGTGTGTGTGTGTGTGTGTGTGTGTGTGTGTGTGTGTGTGTGTGTGTGTGTGTGTGTGTGTGTGTGTGTGTGTGTGTGTGTGTGTAACTTCAGCCCCGTTTTGAGATCCCCGTGGCCAGTCTCCTGTGCGCAGGAGCCCACCCACACCACCCTGCACGGCAGCCACCTGTCTCCTCTTATCTGCTGCCTTCTGCCCCTCTTCCTCCTCTCTCTGCACATTTTTATATTTCCCTGCAGCCGAACCTCCCCAGCCGGTCTGGCCTGTCACACCTTGGGCATTGATTTGTGGCCGGCTCTGCTTGGAAATCTCTCCTCTCCAAGGGAATTCATTAACCTTTCCCCCAGTGCAAAGCTAGAAAGAAAATCTTTATATTTTCTAAGCAAAGCAAACAAACCCAGCTAATGATTATTTGTGCAAGAATGCCCGCCCTGTCAGGCTTGTTTCCTGGAGCTTTTAAGGCTCCTTGGGAGGAAGGGTGGAAAGCGGGCAGAGGTGGGGGGGTCCTTGTCAAGAAGGGCAGGAGCAAGGGGTCTGAAGATGGCCAAGAGCAGGCACCTCATCGAGTGGAGGAACCACAGCCAAGAGGGTGCCTCTGCTCTCCGGGCGGGCGGGCAGGGGCCTCTCCTCCATCCAGCAAGGGCGTGCTGGGAGGCTTCTCTCCTGAGCCGCTCTGGCGTGGCATGCCAGACCAGCAAGACCCCCGACCAGCCGGCCCCTGGGTTCTGATGGCAAGTGAGAATTTCTTGCCTGCAACCCCCCCCCCCCCAAGCTCTCACTGTCGGCTGCCGAGCTCCCACTGAAACGTGTCCTTTAATGCTGGCACAGCCCCACCTTTTCAGCTAAGGAGAGTGGCTCATGAAGACCTAGAATTTCCCCAGCATCACAAAACTCCCAGTAGGTGTAGGGAAAAGAAAGGCTTTATTTTAAGGAGCTTGAAAATAATGGGTCCTGCTTTTGCCCGTGATTGGAGTCATTACTTTCTTTTCGTTCCTATTCGGATCTCCTGCCATTCTTCTTCTTGTTTTTAAGCTTTCCCAGGGACCTGCCTCTGGGCCTGGTCAGCACCTCGACATGGGGTAGAAGAACCAGCAGGCAAGCAACCTGTCTCCCTGAGGAGCAATTAGATATTTTTATGGGGGGGGCAGCAAAGCACCCACCCTCCGAGTGGCCCCAGTTGCAGGAGGGACCCGTTGCCGGGAGGGCCAGCCTGCTTTGGGGCTTCCTGGAGAAGTCGGGTTTGCTCTCTTTAGGAATTCATGCCCATATTTTCGTAGAGCTGAAGGAAGGGATGCCGGGGGGGGGGGCGGCGCCTCTCTTTCCTTTCCGGTCTCCTCTCAACCCCAACCCTTCCTCCCACCCACCCGTGTGAAATAACCAGATCCGTTTAGTTCAGTGTTGGCTGAGACGACAACTGCCACCTTACATCGTAGATCAGACCTTCCGCCCGTCTTCTCCTGCCAGCCTTTTAGGAGAAGCATCGCTTTTCCTGTTGCCCAGCAAAGAATACCACCATGGCTACCACCACCACATAGTTGTTTTCCCCCCATCTACAAAGCGTGTGGATCACTTTGAAGAGTCTGTTTTATTCTTGGTTCTGGGTTTTTCCTACACAAAGTGGTCCTTTCCTCTTTCCTCTCCCTCCTCTCAGGCAGGCTACAGCTTTGCAGCACCTGAGAAAGGAAAAGGACCCCTTTTCTGTCCAACTGTTCTTCTAGACGGGAGATTTCAGTGACTGGGTTCGGCTGGAACCCTCTGGGCACCAAGCAGAAGTTGGGAGAAACAGCATCACCAAGACGGTACCAGTAAGACAATTACACGTAGCCAGTCACTCCCTTCTGGCGATGATGGCTTAAATGAAGTTATATTTCAAGTGTCACTTAAACAACAACATGTCTTTATTTTGATAACAATTCGCAGTCACTTTATGAAGTCACTTATAAAGTTCTTTTTTTAAAAAAAAAATGTTTTGCATATTTTAAGCCTTTTTCTTTTCGATTCTGAACTCTCTCTGGAACATAATGAAAAATAACAAGGCAGAGAGAACACGACCAGCAGTGGAACAAGCGAGGTGTGAGGAGTGAGTGTGGATTGTCCCGTAAACAGCAGGGCTAGGATCCTGTTGCACAATCCAGAGCATGAGGTCTCCTTGGAAGTCATTGCTCTGCACACTGTGCTTGATCCACAAAGCCCCCCCCCAAAAAAAAAGAGTGGCAGGAGGAGACAAACCATGTGCGAGGTGAACCACCTGGGATCTTGGCCCCAAACGGACTGCTCGTCAAACTTAACTTTCCAAGCCTGGTGCAAAGCACTAAACCAAACCAAAGTTCCCAAAGAGCAGAGCCTGGAATATGGGTGGATGGAGCAGAGGCAAGGAGAAGCCTCACTGGGCATTTTTGTTTATAGCCTCACTGGATCCGGGAGGAAGCCCTAACCCTTTCTGATACCCCCTAGCCTCTTTGGAAGATCTGATGGGTTTTCACATGAAAGAAGGATGCAGAGAGAGAGAGAGAGAGAGAGAGAGAACTTTATTTGTTTTATTATTAGCTGATGATCTCACTGGATCCATTTTATGTCTCATTAAAGTCCATGGTGGAAACACGGCAGGGAAGCGAGACTTTGCTCCATGGGGTGTTGTTTGCCTTGTAGAAACCTAAGCCTGCCTCCCCCCTCCGGCCTCTGTTTATTCCCCCATATTATTTCTTTCCTTTGTGGGCCTGGCTCGGCTGGGAGAGATCCCTGCGCACGAGCCCCCCCCCCCCAATCTATTAGGGCTGTTGCCTGCCTGCCTGGAACCCCCTGATGCCCATCACGCTCGCCCAACCCTTGCAGAATGCCTCTTATTTTCCTTCCCTCGGAAGGGCGCGCTAACATCTCCCAGAATCTCTCTCTCTCTCAATCTGTGCAAGTGTGTGTGCGTGCGGCATGGCACACACTTTACGAATTACCATTGAAAAATGAATTGTCTTGACGGAATCTAATGTTTTGTGACACAGCACAAATATGCATTTCATTCTTGAGGAGAAGGCAAAGGAGCTCATTGGAAATATTAAATTAAGCAGTGTAACAGCTGAGAATAATTTGGTTTTCTGCTCTGTTGCTTGTGATTTGGTATGGAGTTTGAGGAGGACGCCCGGTGCCCTGTTTAGTGGGGAAGGCAGCGCGCGCAGGAGGCAGCAGCGACCGACCATGGTGGCAGAGACTCACGCCTCAGAGGTGGGCAGGAAACGGCGGGCGGCGGGGCCTGCCTCTCATCACAGAACTGCTGGGTGCCACTGCTCCAAACTGGGGAAAGGGAGAGCCTCCCTGAGACACCTTCGGCCAGGAGGGAGGGATCAGGGCCAAGGGCCCAAAGAGCGGAACAGAGTGGCAGAATCCAGGCAGGAGAGAAATGTCTTAAGACTGGGCCAGCAAATCTCTCTCTCTCTCTCTTTTTTTGTTTTCCCCTCCCCATTTTCAAAGGCACACCCCAGTCGGGGAAGAAGGAAGGTCAGAGAACAGGCCATTCACTTGAGGTGGAGGGAAGCTGCTCTTGAGGGCTGGGCCCAGAGAAAAATCAAGGGGAGAGGGGCAGGGTGGCCCTGGGGGGAACGAGCCCAGCAAAGACCTGGTTCATAGCTTGCTATTAATGATGATTAATTACTGCCACGGAACATCAGAAGGTGTTTTGTCAAACCTTTTCAGTCCCTCTTGATGGAAAGAGTTATCCGCTTTAACAAGTTATCTGTTTTGTTTCTCTGGATTTTTTTTTTTTTTTGCCTGTTTTAACAAGTTATTCCCTACGTCTATGGAGGCCAGGTCTTCCTCTTCTTCTCATTCGCCTCCTCCTCTCTCTCTCTCTCTTTCTCACAAAATTCTCCTTTCTGATGTGTTCCCTTGTGCACACAGTACTGGGAGCAACTGTTGTTGAGAACAACTTCTTGGCTGTTAAAGGGGATTTTTTTTTCCCCTGTTTCCTTTAAGTTTCATCATTCTTGAGGGGTGTATGCGTGTGTGTTGGTCTTTTATGGATTGTTTTTCTCCATTCTCTCTTGAAAACATGCAGCACAATCAAACCTTGGAGAGAAAAAAGGCCAACCGTTCCAAAGATTGTATTCTGAAAAGAGTCCGAAGCAAAACTCCACTTTTGAAGAAAAAAAGCCCTGCATTTTAAGGAGTTTGTTTACCCAATTGTCTCCATTTAGAAGTCAACGAGATCTTATACCTGAGCAGAAAAACAACAGGCGCGTCGACACGGTGGACGCTCTCCAAAAGGACTGCAAGATTTGACAAGAGAGGAAATACACTACGGAAATTTTGCTGGCTTGCAATTTATTATTTTTTGGAAGCCATGTGGAAAGGCTGCCTCCCAGTCCGGCTCTGGTTTCACCGTGCTTCTGCGCACCTACGTGAACCGATGCTCCGTGATGCAAACAGGTGAACTGGTCCCATCTTTGAGCACCCCTAATCCCCACAGTCTCTCTTGGACTGTTTTCCTGAACAGGCTGGATCCCCAGGAGATGCCCAGCCTCCACCCTCTGAGTGGCTTGGCCCCTCGGTCCCTTGGGCCAAGGGATGTTCTCCTTGGGGAAGCGCCCTGAGCCATCTCAGCAGGCTTCCCTGCCAGAGCCTGGGCAGTTCCTTCTTTGGACTACAAAGCCCAGAATCCCTACTCATTGGGAGTTCTGAGAGTTTGAATTGTGTTTTTTTTTTTTTTTTAAATGGACCCTTTCTCAAAGTCTGTCTCTCAGGTCCAGGGGGCAAGGGAAAGTTCTCCGATCCCAAGACTTGCATGAAGGAGTCCTTTAACCCCCCCCCCGTCCCTCCCCTCCAGAGAGTGAGATCTGAGGCGCCCGAGACGGCCCGGCTTGCCATCTGGCAGGGCTACGGCTGCTTCTGGTGTCCCCCTTTCTTAAGAAAGGATCCTGGATGACTTCCCGGACTGTACATCTGCCTGTATGATTTACACCCAGAGGACCAGCAAAGGAAGAGGGAGAAAGAGGACTGCCAAGGACTTGGCTTTCTATTGGCACCGCTGCCAGCCTGCCTCCATCCTTCCACAGAGTCCTGCCTGTTCTTCCCTTCCTGAGCTGGGCTTCACCTTGAGCACCCCTCCTGAACCCTTGCGGGCCTGAGGCCAGGGGCAAACGGTCCCATGGAGTGGGAACTTTTGCTCAGCCAGGATGGCTGGCCTGAACCTGTGGGATCGAACCCCCTCCCTCTGGCTCCACGCGGGGCATGGCTTGATACCCCAATTCTGCGTCATGGTGTTCCATGATGCTCACAATAAAAGCGCCAGTTCAGCGCAGTAACGATACAACCAACATGCCACAGAAGTAAAAAAAGAAAATGCAAGAAAATAAAGTAAGGTGGAGGAAACCTTCATCAATTCACAAACCTTGGTTTTCTGTTGTTTTTTAAAAAAACTTTCTGCCAGGAAATCAAGGCCCTTCCACCTGGCTGGGCCTTCCTTGCCAGAGAATCCCAGCTCCCCAGAGCAGCCACCGAGAAAGCCAGCCCTGCCCGACTTACGCTTGAAATGTCGGTGGGAAAGTGTGAGTGGCCACGTCTCTCCTGCGTGGGCTCAGGGGGCAGGACATGCTCGGGGAGGCCCAAAGGAACGGGCATGGCAAACACACCTCCAGCGAAGCGGAGCTGCTTGTGGCGAGATAGGACCGTTTGTCCTGGGACGAGCTTTGCAAAATCACCCTCTGTTTCTGTAAATTACGTACCTTGGCTTGGTTTGGCAACTGGTTGCTGGAAGGTAAATGGGGGCTTCATTTCCAAATCGGGTTGTGTTTTGAAGGAGTGGAGGGAAAGCAGGGTCATAGCAGGGGACCCAACGTTGACCCTTAGCTTCTGGCTTCATTCCAGGATGCCGAATTTTGAAGAGCGACGAGCGGTGTGGGCATCGTGCCCAGAAACCACCCTGGTCTCCAGTTCTCTGGGCTGCTCCAATGAGAAAACACACACCAGGGCGGGAGCCACGGCCGCATCAGCTCAGCCTGTTTTGACCGTGGCATCATCTCAGCACGCAGATGACCAAATCCCCCCACAAAGTGCCATGGAAATGGGTCACAACAGTTGGCGAGGGTTGGAAGCCACGAAAGAGGCCACGGGGTGGGGAGAGGAAAGAGCAGAGATCCCACAAGGGGTAATTTAAGAAACTGTGGGACGCAATTGTTGTTGGCCTGCACTTTCCTCAAAGGGGAAACAAGAGAATTCACTCTTCAACTGGGACAAGATGGTAGACCAGGGCGTCCCCCCCCCTCCCTCCCTGCCAAGTTTTCAGTCAGCCTGAGCATGTGGATGATTCTGATTTATTCACAGGAGACGTATTTCCTAAGAGTGGGTGCAACAGTCCCTTGATTTGAACTCACCTATTCTTGATATGACAGATGTAGAAATGTCTGTTATCTGACCTTCCTTCCTTCCCGATTGGGGTGTGTGTTTAAAAATGGGGAAAGGGAGGAAAAAAACATAATTTAAAAACAAAGAGGAATCTGTGGAGGCATCGAGCAAAACTCCCAGCTGGGTTTCGGCTCAGACTGTCTATGAAAAATGGAAGCTCTTCCACCCACCTCCCATCCCGGAGAGAAGGAAAAGGGGGTATTTAGAGGAGGCTGCCACACCCTGAGAAGGGGGCCGAGGTGCTTCCTCCTTCTTGACATTCAGCCCTTTCTCTGCTTGACTCACGGGCACCTCCACATTTTCTCAAAAACCACCGAGGCTGAAGCGGCTTGCCTTTGGCTTCCAAGCAGAGCTGAAGGTGCGTGGGCAGCGGGGGTGGGTGGGTGGGGCTGCTGCTCACCTCGGGGGGCGTTGGTGATAACACACCAGGCTAAATAGAGAGCTTCTTTATTTTGAAAGGACAGCATGTGTGTGTGTGTTTGTGTGTGTGTGTGTGTGTGTGTGTTTGTGTGAGTACAGCTCAGATGTGCCCCTGGCAGAAACCTATCCTCGTCTGGGTGAGCCAGGTTCAGGAATCCACGTGCTGGAAGAGAAGGATTTTGTCCTTTTCATCTTCTGCCAAAAGGCTGAAAATCTACGATGGTTTTTGATGATCCCCAGTGCTTGCCGTGCCTTCTGACTGAAGCTGGTTGACACTTTGGTGACGCCTCCACCCTGTGTGTTTCGCAGAACAAAACAAAACAAAACAGAGCAGGACTTTTAAGAGTGCTTTCAAGGTGGCCTTAAAGTCTTGTCCCTTGTGCTCCTTCTCACTCTTGCTCTCTGCTTGGATTTTGCCGTCTTTAAAGCGGGCCTTTGCCTCCTCGCTCACTCGCTCAGCTGGCCTTGAGCTCCCCCTGCCAGCGGCTTGCATTGATGAGCTTTGTGCATCTGCTTTGCACCCGCCCGAGGGTGGCAAAACATGGCCCTTCTTGCAAGGGCTGTGCTCAGACAGACCAAGCCTTCACTGTATGTTTCACCTTCCCTCCCCTCTTAAAGAAGGGCCCTTTCTTTTTGATCCGACTCTCCATCCAGCATGATCATTCTCATCCTGCTGGGCCTTGGGCTCCGTCTAAACCTCTCATGCAGGATGATGACAACGCGAGCCTCTATGGATCACCCCTGACTCTGGAGCAAGTGTGACTCTGTTCATCTGTCCCTGAATGTGAAATGAAGGGCATAGTGGCCCACGTCTTCTGCTGGCCAGTTCCCCTCTTTCATCTTAGCAACTGAGATCGATGAGGAAAGCCACCCAGAGATCGAGGGATGCATTTTTGGTAGTTATGCCAGCAATGCTGAAATGCCTTTCCCAGGTCCAGCTCCCAAAGTACTGTGGTCTCTTTTTGCATCCAGGTCATCAAATCAAATCAAATCAAATCAATCAATCAAAAAAGAAAGAAAGAAAGAAAGAAAGAAAGAAAGAAAGAAAGAAAGAGAAGCTCTCTCTTCCCAATAAAGATGCCTTGTCTCCCATCATAGAATTATGAAGTTGGAAGGGGCCCTCCAAGGCCATCAAGTCCAACCCCCTGCTCAGTGCAGGAACACAAATCAAAGCAGATCTGCCAGGTGGTTGTCTAAATTTATCTTGAAAGTTGTACCACCTTCTAAGGTAACTGGTTTCATCATCATACAGCTCTAACAGCTAAGATGTTTTTCTTGATTTTCAACTGAAATCTGGCTTCCTAGAACTTGAGCTCATTCTTGCATGTACACAAAATAAAAAATGAATAATGGACACGGAAGTGCCAAGCCTAGGTTATGAGTGGAGGGATGCAAAGCACCCCAGTTTTCCAAAGAGCATTGCTACCAGACCAGAGGAAAAGAGATGATGGCCTTTTAGCTTGAATTGATTGATAGGTTGACAAATAAGGCCTGCTCCTCCCTTTGCAAAGACCTGACTGGGTAAATGAGAGAGAGAGAGAGAGAGAGAGAGAGAGAGAACAGCCAAGCCGGTGTCTGTGCCAGGGTTGTGGAAAGAGAGAGGATGTGGCCCGAGAGAGAGGAGGGCTGGCCGGGGGCCACGGGCTGGTGCCTTCCATTTCAGAGGCACTTCATCTTCCTTGCTGAGCACACATGAGTGGCAACTCCATCGAGGGGCCTGGCAGTCCCGGGGACTCTGCCTGACATTCGCAGCCGCTCAAGCAGGCCGGCCCTTCCAGAGCTGGCAGGTCAACCAGCCATAATTGCACAAGGAAAGCCAGTGTATTTTTATTTTATTCTATCCACTCCAAAGCCTTCCTGCCACCCCCAAGGATAGATAGAAAGACTCCTCCTCTCTGAGCGCAGAAGAACTTGCGTTGCACCAAACCGCGCATGAGCCTGGAGTCTGTGTGCCCTGTGGCGGACGAGGGATGGATCCTGGAACCTGTTTTGTCCAAGCACGAGAAAGGTACCTTTAAAAAATCCCCCCCCTTTCCCACCTACCTGGTGCCCTCGTGGGGGCATGGAAGCCTTGAGGACGCCGTGGGAAAGGGTGCAAAAGGGGTGATTCATTCCCTCCCCCAGGGATCCTGGTCCTCCTTTAGATTGTAGAAGGGCAACCTTTCTGCATCTTTCCCATCCAGGCAAAGAGTGAACCTGTGGAGAGAGTCCCAAGGATTTCCTTTCCAGAACTTGCAGGGTCAGAGGACAGGGGCAGTCCCAGCTTCCTGGGAGTGAGGCAGTCTAGCAGGTCCAGCCAGGGCTCAGGACCTTGGAGAGCTTCCGAGGGGGCCGGGGCTCTGAAGCCTTTCACGCCTGCATGGACTTCCTTTTTGCCCCGGGGGGGGGGGAGAATGATCTTAAGGGTCCAGGACCCTTGCTTGAAGCCTGGTAGATCACACCCCCCTCCTCCTTTCCCTTCATCCTGGCACTTTGCAGGTGATCTGGCAGAGGGAGGAGTGGGGCCTCCAGTAGAGACCTCAGCCTCCGAAGTGGATTTTCTGAGGGGGGGGGGTCCCTCTTCAGATGGGACAGCATCTAGGCTGCTGATTGTTTTCCATGATGTTTCTTCTAAACTCACGTGTTTTTGTATCCCCTTTGTCTTTAGAAAGAAAGAAACTTTTTCTAACTCTATACACGCTTTACTTAGGACAGCCATTGGGAACACGACCATGTTGTCTATTTCGGTTTTGTGTGCCATCCGATGTTTGTTTGGGGGAATTTCCTGTTTGGAGGGGAGCCCCCCAGAAAGCTTCTTCCAATCCAGCTACCAGACTTCCCAATCTGCACATATGGAACTCCAGGAGGAGCTGGTGGGTCCGACATCATTGGAGAGCGAGGGCGTTATAAACCCATGCTAGGATTTAGTCTCAGCTTTACGGGAGCTGTCCAAGGTCCTCGAGGCAGTCTGCTCTGCCCTCCTCCAGGCTCAGCCTCTCCAAGAACCTCCGAGTGTAAGTTCAACCGTAAAACCTGGAGCAGAGTTTCGGCCCCACTGACACAGAGGCAGGGGCGACCACACTAGGCTTTGCTGATGGCTATGCCTTGAAGGGCCAGCTGGAAGAACCTGCCTCCCAGCAGTGTCACTCTGCAAACACCCCTCAGATGCGTTGGGTTGCCTTTTCCCCCAGGCTGTGGCTTCTTCTTTTCCTCCTCCTCCTCCTCTTCTCTCTGATGAAGAGCGAAACCTCTGAAACACGTCTGGGAGGACAATGGTTTTGACAGCAGGGGGAATCGTCAGGTCAGGGTTTATTAAGAAAGGAGCTGTTGAAATGACACACTGCAACGTATCGCTATTAGGGACTGGAAGATGATTTGCCTCATTAGTGTAAAAGGTAGCTAGCAATCTTCTTGATCAACAGTGGCAATTTATTTTAAAGTGTCCATTTTGCGGGTGTCACCGGCAGACTTTTATTTATAATCTTATTTTCAATTCTAACAAAGGAGGCTTCACTCAGGCTTCAGGCTGGCTCCCCCTCCCCTCCCCCCTCCCTGCCTTTTTTGGGGTGGGTGCACCCCTGCAGACAATAGCCGAAGATAAAAACTCCTCATTGTCTCCCCCACCCCCTCCCCGCCAACCCCGGCACGACAAACTCACACCCCTTCGTCGTGGTGTTGACATATGGAAATGAATCAAAAAATGCAATAGGCATAATTACTAGCATTGTGTGGAAGTAACAATTAGTGTCTCTCCTAAGGAGAGTTGTAATCAAAAGACACCAGTAGAAGTAGAGGCAGGATGAGGAGAGAAGCCACCAGGTTTGTGGGGTAAAGCTTTCGAGGAAAATGCCAGCGACTGGGAAATGCACGGCTAGGGTTTCAAGGAGCCGCCAGCGTCCTTTCTCGTGGGCAGGAGCAGGTAAACGGGTGCCTTCTGGGTAGGGGCGGATTGCAGTCATCCCATGATCCTTAAGAAGAACTTAGGGAGTTTCTTTGCAAATGTAGTTTTCCAACTGGTAGCTGTGCTAGTCCAATTCAGCGTGTCCCACAAAACAACACAGAAATGAAGACGAGTTTTGTGGCATTTCGGAGACCGACAGATTTATGTTGCCGTCTACCATGTTTCCCCGAGAATAAGACAGGGTCTTATATTAATTTTTGCTCCAAAAAACATAGTAGGGCTTATTTTCAGGGGATGTTTTATTTTACAGTCATGTCATCTTCTTCTGGTTGCTGCACAAGGGTGGAGGGCAGGGTTTCACTTAACTGGGGCTTATTTTTGGGTTAGGGCGTATATTAAGAGCATCTTGAAAAATCCTACCAGGACTTATTTTCAGGTTAGGTCTTATTTTCGGGAAAACAGGGTGGCTCCTGAACGGGCAGATGGAAAACGGCACATCAGGAAGAAGAGGGAAGGGGGAGTGGAGACCCTCGGCTCTGCCAACGGGACGCTGGGCTCCTCTCTACTCTTTGCAACAACAAAGCACTCTGAAAATTGTCCAGGAGTGTCCCACGCAGGAGGGATTCGTGTTGTTACGGCCCCAGTTGTTTGGAGCTAAGGATCTGTCCGGATCAGGCCCCATCTTCTGAATGCTCTGAAGCCATCCTTCTTGGTGAGGTCTCAGCTCCAACACTTTTGATGCCGTGGTCTCCTCAACTCCTGCGGGAGAGCGTCCTCGTCAGTCTTGGAAGGATCCACTCCTTTACCCCAGAAAACCTGTCCATTGAGATGAGCCCTCCTGACAGGAGCCGCACCCTGAAAAAAATTGTGTGTGTGTGTGTTTTGCGGGGGTTTTGATGACAAGCCCTAAAACCAGAGGCTTGGAAGAAAGAGAGAAACGGGGGGGGGGGGGAGACAGAGAGTTTTTCCTCTGAAATGTGTGCAGTTCTTTTATGTCACTGTCTCGTGACGCCAAAGTGGGCAGGCATGTCTGCATTTGGAATTACATGCTTAATCCTCCGTGTAGCCTTTTAAAATATCAGAGGGTGGTATTCTGGCCCTCCGGAAGAAGCTGCAACCTTCGTTTTAAGTGCGATTTCGTTTTTAAAAGCGTGGTGGCCCCTGTGCCTTGTGGCTGCCGGGTCTGATGTGCTTCCCCTTCAGAAGCCGGGGGGCCTGGGCAGAGTGCAAGGGCTTCCGCCCACTGACGCTCTCTCTTTCTCTCTCTCTCTCCAAATGCCTTTCCCTGCCCTACTCCCTCTCTATTCCCATCACGTGCCGTGAGGTGAGGTGGCCCTGCTCTCTTATCAGCCGAAGCCAGATGGCGCATTCTGGGTCCTCTTGCTCTTTAGCAAGGTGCCAGCTTATTGGGCAGGCCTCTGGCGACTCCAGGGCCGGGCAGGTGACCTTCCCTGACCTTGAGATGCTGCTGGTGCCTCTCTTTTCTTTTGCCGTTTTCCTTGGAAGCGGGGGGGGGGCCAAGCCAAACCCACTCTTGTCTCTCCCTGCCGAGCCAATGGTAAAAAACAACGTTGGCGAGAGGAGCCGCATCCCATAAGAGGTACTAGTTTCTCTCGGAGGTTTTAACTCAAAGAGGAAAAGGAAGGTGGCTCCTGGAGGTCGGTGGGCCCCTGGAGCCGTCCAACTCCAAAGCCCTGTGAGGTGTAATTCCTCCTTCTGACCACATGCACGAGGAGGCACCATTGAAGTGCAACTTCATGAGGCAAAGAGCGCCCTCTTCTGGCCAGAGACTAAGGCAGCAGGGGGATGTTGGTGCCCCGGATCGAGGCCCTGGGTGGCTTGCAGGTGGCCAAGCCCCAGGGTGTGGCTTGCAAAGCACTGGGCCTCCTCTGTTTGCAAGAGATGTTTCCTTCCGCGTCTCGGCTGAGGCAGAAAGCAAAAGCCTGCTGCTCCCAGCCTCCCACGTGCCCCGCTGGCAGAGTTTTCACATTTATTTCCTAATGGCCTGCGTGTAATGATTCTGTGATTGTAATGATATATAAAATGAACATCAGGGGAAAGAGACTGCTGTGAAATCGTAACTGTTAGTAGCACTGTTATTCCAGCACCCTACAGACGCTCGCGCTATGAAGCAGGGAGCCAGCTGGGAAGAAAACTGTTGCTTTTGGTGAAATGCAAACACAATGAAGTGCGGGGGCGGGGGGGAGAGCAGGGGAAGGATTAAGGCTCAGAGAATCCCCACCAGGATGGGCAACGGGCGGATCAGCGTGGAACGGCTCTTTGCGTGTTGATTGGGCTCATCCCTCCACGTTTTGCATTCGCCCACTGGCGAGGAAAGTGCAGGCTTTGCTCCTTCCCTCTTGAAACAAGCAGACCAAAAATAAACCAAGAAATCAATAAACATGAACTAAAAACTAAAAATGGTAGAAATAATAATAATACATATTATAACCACCATCACCCCCAGTTTGCCATGGCCGTAGATAACAGGAAAAGGAAAAAGGTGGCAGTCCCAGTTCCATCCCACAGAGTCTGATGTAAAACAATTCTAAGCTACATTTTAAAGATCTCAAAGCCCTCTTGCCTGGAGGAACAAAGCTGTCCATTTCTCTCTCTTCCTCCTCCCCTTGCAAAACATTGCAAGTTTTAGAAATGATCTCTAGCGCCCTCCGTTCCAAATGTAATTCTCACCCATCCTTGCTTTGAGAGAGCAAATACCTTTGCACTACCCAGGGAACTTAACTCAGAAAAGCAGTCTGTGCATTTGTTTGTGTGTGTGTGTCTGTTCTGTGGAAGAAAGAAATGTCTCTTTATTGCAGCAACACTGAACTATCTGCACCCTCTCTGCAGATTTTTGATTGTGAATATCCCCCTCCCCCCAATATTTTATGTAAACCATTCAGAGTATGCGATTTCCCACAATTCTGCCTTTGCCTCCCATGCTGGGCCGTTGTTCAATGCTGGCCATCACTTCCTGCCACTCCTTCAGTGTAACAGAATACTGCAATAACATTTCCTATTCTTGATTTCACCTATGATGAAAAAGCTCCTGAATGGTGGGAAGAAACAAAACTACTGTACAAAGAACTGGTCATCTCTGTCGCATTTTGATTTGGAAATCTGAGTGTCAAATGTCTGACTCCAAAGACCACTTTCTGGAGAAGAGGAGGGCCTGGATTTGCCTCTCCATGAAATTTCAGAAAGAATCGAGGCAGATGGGAACGAATCTCGGTTTTCCTCTTGCAGCAAAATCAGGAAAGGTCTGGCCGAACTTCGCTCGTCTTTACCAGGTGTCTCAGTTAGGAAGATTAACAAGTTTAATTTGGCAAAACCTTTTACGGATTGCAGCTTCTGCCAGATGGATTGGTCGTGGGCTGTGAAAGATCATGGTGAATGGAACGGCTTCATCTTGAAGGTGCATAAGATTCTTCGTTGTTTATCCTGAAGTTTTAATTCCACTTTATCTCCCTGATGTATCTGCTTCTGGTGGCTCTTTCTCTCATCCTGCCTACCTATTGATTTTTTTTGGAAAAACCCGCCAAACGTGTCTACCCCTCCACCCTGGCAGGGGGTGCCTCTCTTAGTGAAATGGTGCACTCCAGTGCACATTGTCTCCTGCCTTCCCTCCAAAGGGGCAACCTCTGACTCGCCCTCCCTCCAAAGGGACCCCACCTCAAACCCTCTTCCAAAGTTTCTTCCTGCCATAAAAAGTGGAAGGAGGCTGGCAGGCCCATTGCGAAACCAGGTCTGCATGTCAATGAGCGCGGCAGCCTGCCTCTCCTTTGCGGTTTGATTGAAAGCCCGTTTCTTGCCAATGAAATTTTCTATCAAAGGGAGGACTTTTGCCCCTTGTTGCTTAGCTACTCGGGGGGGGGAGGCGGATGCAACGCGCTCTGGGAGAATTTATAGCATCTTCTCTTGGCCACGGAGGATGCAGACGTTGGGGGTCCTCGAGGCAGGCTGGGGAGCAGGGCTTCTGCTGTGGTTTTTTTTTTTGTGTTGGCACAAACCGGTCCCATTCTTTCCAATGCACAATGTCTGGAGTGACTTTCGGTTATCCCTTAGGTAGTTAGCAAAGTTCTTGAGAACATCCGCCCCTGAGACGTGGCCGTAAGTGGGTCCTCCCTGTGAGAGATGCCCCCGTGCTTCCTGGTTCAGGGGAGGAAAGGAAGAAAGTCCCTGATTCTCAAGAGGAAAGTTCTGGATTCATTCTTCAGAGTCTTGACCTCTGGCGCGATCCGGCTGCCAGTCAGAGTTGGCAGTGCTGGGCTAGGTGGTCCCCAAGACGGCTGGAAGAAGAAGTTAAAAGTGTATCTGCTTCCTGATCCTATTCATGCTTGCTCTGCACTAAACCACACTGAGGGCAAGGGACTTGATCCATACTTAGGGTTGCAGCCATAGAAATCTGGATGCCGGGAGGAGCATGGTTCTCCCTTGCCTCGAGGAATGGACGTTTGCAAGGCATGGCATATATCTGGGAGGAAAAAAAAAAACTGCATTCAAAGCCACGTGCACACTTTAAATTGCAAACAACTAAAATGGTGCTAATGGATAAAATGCCTTCAAACACACTTTGGTTCAATGTAGAAGAGCGGTGAGTAAACTGGGTAAAATGTGTGAACCACCATGCATGTCATGAAAAAGGTGTGCTAAATGTGCGCAGATGTCCATTTTGGGAGCTAAAAGCAAAGCCTAGCAACCCAACAAGAAACAAGGACAGGATGAGTCCGCAGACAGGATTTGGAGGAACTTAGTGGAATTGTAACAAGCATGCTTTCACATCCTTCCAGAGGTGCGCGCCACCAAACCAGCCTCCCTCCAACTCTTTGGCGATCTGCACCAACAGGACTCAGGCAGATGTTCTCCATCTGGGGAGAACCGGCGACAACCCAACCTCTTCCCAGTTGGTTTCCCAGGAGCTGAAGTGAGTGAAATGATCTCACAGCCAGAATTTCATGGATAATGAAAAATGCCGCAAATTCCAGGAGGCGATAAGTGCTGTAGGCAGATAACACGGGGGGGGGGGGGTCCGTCCCTGGCTTTTCTGCATCATGTAATTTCCATGTGGCTTATCGGGGATAATGGAGATGAACATCCACTGGGGCCGGCAGCGTTTCATTTCTGGAAGGCAGGAGAAGCGGCAAAACGGAGGCCACGCCGGCTGGCGTCAGCTGATTCACACTGCCGGTGCGCCTAGGGCCCTTCCTCCTCCTCCTCCTCCTCCTCCTCCTCCTCCAGCTTTAAATGCACTCCAGATGCAAAAGAAGCCTGTAGCTGTGCCCTTGCTCTGGAGGAGGCCATGTGCCTTGGGAAACGGTTCCCCTTCAATAGGTCTCATTGCACTCCGTAAGATTTGCGGGTGTATCTTTCCAGGTGGATTCGACCACCGAGGAGTCCCCTCTGGGCCTTGCCCTAGGCTAGGCATAAAGGAGCTGCAGGTGCCACACAGGACTTTGAAGGGGTGTGTGTGGAGATGTGTGAGAGACAGGAAGAAATGGGGGAGAAGGAAAAGAGACCCATGGAGCTGCTTCCCTGGGCTGACCCCCAGCTGTGTCTCCCACACGATTGTGCATGCCCGTTCCATCCATTCCGTTGCTGCGCCATCACCACTGTTTGGAAGCAACACGTCAACAGTTACATCTTTCCCTCCAACATGTTATGGGGTTTCCGTCTGCCTGAAGACTGGGGGGGGGGGGCATGAGGCTGCCAGTGGGAGCCAGCGACTCTGATCTAGATGGAGCCCAGAGGGAGTCGGGCTTGGCAGAAGGCTGTGTCCTTCATCCCTTTGAGGTTTGGAGTCCTTTCCAAGTCTACGGTGGGACGATCAGATGATTCCAAGAATGACCGATGCCTTCACCAGTAGAAACTCCAAGGGCCGGATCCCAATGTTCTGGCCACTGGCATATCAGGCTGAACACAAGGCGAGGATGAAGAAGATGCTGGTGGACCTCTTTTGAAACCCCTCAAGGAATGAGAAGGGAAGGAACATGTCCCGGCCCAGCACCAGCGTCTTTTGCAGGCCGGGCTCTCTCGACTGTCTTCCACCAGCTGGGCAGAGGAGAGAGAGAGAGGCCGCCGTCCCTCTGTCTCATTGCAACCCTTCTTCCCCTACCCCCGCCCCTCCTAAAGGCTGGCCACCCCCTTTTTTATTATTATTATTTGTCCTACAAGAATTTGAAACCAAGTAGGGTTAATAGCTCTCCGCCTGTCCTGGTGAGATGAAACTACCGTTGGGAGACCCAGGACAATTTTTATATAGGATTAGAAAACAAAAAATCAATATTTAATTATCTGTAAGCGTTGTGTGTCACTGCATCTTTAGCCCACTAAGTGTGAGAGCCGACGGGTGCCCTGGACAAAGTAAGTCATTAAAGGAGCCGTATCTCTCCCTGGCCCTTTATGGGCCCTGCAGTAAATAGAGCGCATTATCGCTCCGCGCACACGCACACACGGCCGTCGTTATTTATCTTTACAATCTCTATTTACCTATATTTATGGGTGATATCTCCTGGATATTATATGGCCAGGTTAACTTTAACAGGATTCATTAAAACAGGAACCTAAAACTTTGGAACATGGAGCTTTCAGGCTGCAGGTGGCGGAGACCCACGGAAGGGACTCAGTTGACTCTGTTCTCCTCCTCCTAGTAGCCCCCAACCTATTAAGGGTGGTGGAGAACCCACAGAGATCCTGACCTCTGTGTGATCTGCAATGGAGATGCAGGATCTCTGTGGGCTGGGAGGCCACCACCTTCTCTCTGCCAGCTGGACCACTTGGGAAGATGGGCGAGAGTCCCGAGAGCAGCTTTTGCCTTTCGTGGGTAGACTTTTAAAAAGCAGAAACATTCGCCGGGTTTGCCTCTTTTCTGACTGATCAGAGCATCCTTTTTTTTGTTTCTTAGGTTTTCATGTTTTTTTCCTTCACAAAAGCTGCTTTTTTGTGCAGAGAAAATGTATGCACAATGTGGGAAAGTCAACTTTCTAAAAAGCAGTCCTTGCTTTTCCTTTTTTTTTTTTTTTCGGGGTTCGGTGAATATGTGGCCTTATGGATGGAAAGAATCCTCATTGGCTGTTGGTGCCCATTTTCAGCCGTCATGTCACGATGAGGCATTTGGCGAGCGGTTTTCAAGCCCTGCAAGATTCCTCCAACTGGAAAAGCAATACATGGAGCCCTTTTTAAATAACTTCCCCCAAATGTTTGTTTGTTTGTTTTTGCAAGCGATTGGAAATTTGTCTGGAACTTTTTATGCCAAACTCGTGTCCTCTTTTCCTTTACAAAGTGCTGCAGAACCACACATGCACACACATGCCCACAAAGCTGCGAAAGGAGGAGATGATGGCTTGAAGAAGAAGAAGAAAAGCAAAGCAAAAAACAATATGCATGGAGCCCACTGGTGGCTTTGAAGGTTGAAAAGGTCATTGAAATGTTGCATGACGTGGTGGCTCAAGTTAGGCAAGGCGTGCAAGTCGGACAATCTGTCCATTTGTACAGTTTGCACAAAATCATTGACTTGATGGCATCAGAAAAATGCTTTGCAGGACAAGAGCGGGGGGGGGGGGGAGAGAAATCCCAGTGCCCAATCTTTGCCCAAGAGGAGTCAACTCGCTCGTTAAGACCAGAAAGGCTGGCTCAAACCTGTCAGGGCCGGCAGATTACTTCCCATCTCCACTGAAAGACAATTTCTGGGGTTCCACCTTCTTCAAAGCCAGATTTTGCCTTGGGGCTCCCCCCTCATCCCCCACTTCAGCCAGGAGCCTGTCAAGGCCTCAGCCCATGTCAAGAGTGCCTGAGCCCTCCTCGTCATTGCCGTGGGACAGACAGACAGACAGACAGACAGACAGACAGACAGATAGACAGACGGGAGGGCTCACTGGGAATGACACACGCAGGGCTGTCCGGCTGCCCCTGGTCCTCCTCCTGCCTGCAAAGGCAAAACGGGCCGGGCCGGGACATCGCCTTGTTGCACAGACAGACAAATTCATGGACAAGTGAAGATAACATCCCAGCCTCTCCCACCCCCCTATCTCTCCCTCCCCCCCCCCCCCATGATTAGAGGGTCTCTTTTGCTGCAGTCGTTAATTTTTTTACAAGCTGCCCGGCTCTTGCTGGGTTTTTTTTTTTTTATCCCCTGCGGTTAATAATGACTCACAGCCACTTACCCCATAAATAAGTTTCAGCACATCCTGCAGATGTACGGGGGCTGTTTAAGGAGGGAAATTGAACAGCATGCCTTTGAACGGTTAATTGACTTAATTGCTGTTAGCTGGGCTATTAGCACACTTGATCCACCCCAGTGACCACAATCCGTTCTTAATGGGGTTCGCGTTATTTGGATGCTGCCAGGCTTTCCGTTATGGTTACAGGGGAGATTTCCAGGGTCTGATCACCTCATGAATATCTAATTGGAGTCAGGGGTGGAATCCAGCTACCAGGGCATTAATAACGAACCATTTTGCAACTGCCTACAAGCTCGGGAAGGATGTGGCGCGAGGAGGGCCCCGAAGGCCATGGCAAAAGGCGCGCGCGCCTCCCTCCTCTGGCTCCAAACCTCCTCCTGGCCCTGCAAGGGCTGGCCTGCTCCGGTCCCCGTTGCCAGAAGTGACTGCGGGGGGGGGCGGGAGGGTCACTTCCCTTCCTGCTCTTTTTGTCCTTCCCACTCCTCTCCCGGCCAGCTTGGGGTCTGGGGAGAATCAGGCCCTCCTTGAGCCGAGAGGAGATTCGCCCCTCCAGGCTTTCAGGGTCTGGACTGGATACCTAGTAGAGTTGGATGCTCAACCGGTTGGATGCCCAACCGTTCCCTGGGAGTTACATGGGGTGTGTGTGTGACTTAATCAGGACTTTCATTCAGTGGGTCTGCTCTAATGGGGCTCAGAACTGGATTTTGCCAGAACTGGGCAGGCCTGCCGCTCAGCAGCCGTGGGTCCTCCTTTTAGGCAGGAAGTCCCTCGAAGGGCTTGAAAATTCCTCCCTCGGGTGTCCCTTCCGGCTCAAACCATCTAAATCAACAAGACTGAGTATTCTTTACATTTCTGTCCTTGCATGCGTGCAGTACAATGTTAGGGCTTCAGGTATATATTCTGGGTGATAAGAAGGAAGAGAAGCTGAATCCAGAAAATGGCCATTATATTATTAATGCTGCCCATAAACTATTAGCACAAGTGTCTGGGCAATGAGCAACACCGTTAACTGATGCTTATCATGCATTATCGGGTAACGATTGGGCTTCGTGTCTCCCTTCCTACAATGGTCGGTCGGTCCATCTTGCAGGGAGCGCCTTCTCGGAGTCTCAGCAGGTGCATCGAGGTGGAGCCTGCACAGGTGCCTGATGGGATCTTGTGCACATTTCTTCCAAGGGCCTTGCCCCACGGTGTCTCACGGGGCTTGCTCCCAAGCGAAGTGCATTCGGAAGAACCTTGCAGCCTTGCAGAGAATACGAGGGTTGAGGTTTTCCCAGCACCAAACGGTACCGCGAGGTATGTAACTCTGTGAGTTTTTGTCTCATTGCTCTGGGTGGAATCCTGCCCAGAGGATTGAAACCCTCCAGAGAGAGGGATACAGCTATGAAATGATCACACACATATTTCCCGTGAGAGCATCAATGGAGGTTTAAGACAGAATCAGGAGAAGTTCCTTTTCGGGTTACTGCTTCAAGAATACGGGAATTATCTTCCAAAAAAATTTAAGTTTTCCAAGTACTGGCCTAAGTATTTGGGGTGGAAGTCAGATTTCATTGGGGCTTGCCTTGGGCTTCCCAGTTCCCACTGTTCAAAACAATGCTGTCCTGATAACGTTGGGTTCGATTTCCATGGGAGACTTTAAGCCGCCTTTCATCTGGGAAATTGTCTCGCCAGCCTCCAGCAGCACAAGCCACTTTTATTCACAAGCTCCTCGACCAGGAAAAGTGTTGGGTGGTGAGGAGAGCCAGGAAGCCACGGAGCGAGCCTGTTAATCACAAAGCCTTTACAAGGAGGTTGCCATCCCCGGGTTTGTGACCAGGAGCCTAAACTCCATCTTCCAAAAGTTGTTTTCTCTTTCTTTTCTTTGTTTATTTTTTTTAAGAATAGGGACAAGGAGGGGTGAAGGCAAAACATTAATATCAAGCACAAAGCCGTCCTCGGCATTGCACAGATGAAACAAAACAGAATATTTAATCACCACGTGAAAAGTCCCCTTCTGTTTGTGATTATATGTTGCTGCCACCTCCAGGAGCCGAAAGCAAATGACTCGCTTGGGTCCTCCTTGATGTCGTTTTTTTCTTGAATCTCATCTGGAACAAAGCAGGGGAGGTTGTAGGGGGCGGGGACGGGGGGGGCAGAGATGCCCCCTCTCCCTACATGCAACATTTGCCGACTTGGGACCCTCAGCAAACTTCGCAAATCTGGATAAAACCTGGATTGGAGCGCTCAGCCTCCCAGAGTTTGGGGAGGGGGATTTTTTTCCAGAGTTGATCTTGTGGACAAATAAACCCCCCAGCAATAAAGAGGCTTCCTTGAAAACCAAAACAGACCCAAGTTTGTGGGGGGGGGACAATATCCCCAGAGGTGGTTCAAACGGACCCCCCCCCCAAAAAAACTCCCAGGCCTGGCCGGACTCCTCTCTCAGCCTCCTTCTCCTCCCCCCCCCCCCCGTTGCTCCCTTGCTGCTTGGAGGAAGACCAGCAAGAAGGAAGAAAAGAGAGATAAAAGGAGGAGGAGGAGGAGGCGGCAGCCAAGAGCTGGCTTTGCTTTTGTCCGCCTCTGAATGGCTCTGGGAGAGATAAGATGGCTGCACAAAGGAGGCAAGAAAGCTGAGCAGCTCCTGGGGGGGGGGGGCAGCCTCCCCTTTCAGAGCCTTCTCACCCCTTTCCTTGTGCAAAGAAGGCCTCCCGTCCAGCCTCCCCCCCCCCGCAAGCTCCCCAGCCTGGAGGGAAAGGGAAAAAGAGCCCATGGGCCGTCTGGGCAGGCCTGTATCTTGGTTTGGGAAGAGTGGATGAGAACGGGGACTGCCAAGGGAGGCAGCTGAGATGTTGTTCCCAGGCGGAAGGGCTGCAAAGGGCCTGCCTTGACTGACAGCACTAGCAGGGGACGTCCAAGAAGGCCATGGATGTCGCATGGATTTGGGGCATAACAGGCAAAAAGGGGCCCCCTCGTTTCCTCCTCCTCCTCCTCCTCCTCTCCCCCAGGGCTCCAGGAGGAGGCAGCATCCAGGGTCACTCGAAGAACATCCCATGGGGTCCCTCGAGAGTCACAGCTGGAATCGGCCTCTTTGGCGGAAGAGCAAACCACCAAATAAGGAGGATGAAAACAAGCATCAGAACGGAAGGCAATCATGGCAAAGAGCAAAACCGATGGATTGTTTCAATCGCCCAGCAGGAAAGGGAGCGGCTGCCAAGGAAAAGAAAGGGGAAGGGGTCGGGCAGGGGTGGGGTGGGGTGGGGGGACCCAAGTCCTCTCTGTGGCCTTGATTCTTCTCTTTGTGTGCACCCGAATCAGCCAGTGGGAACCCAGGGCAGACGCTTGGATTGATCGATGGAGACCCACTTTAGGTCAAAGATATTTTTTTTAACAATTCCTGAAGTATTTTCCAATCATTTCCCCTTGCCCCGTGAGCCCAGAGTCCTTTGCCCGGAGCCACCTTCCTAGGCTGGGCGTGGCAGCTTGGCTTTGAGGGCTTGGCCCTTCTCACCCCCAAGACAACCTGTCCTTTGAGGTCAAGGGGCCGGAGGGAGGATGGGCCATGCCTGCCCAGGGAACGCACGGTGGCAACGCCAGCTCAGCTGGACAGGGTCCCTGGCACATATGATGTGCCTCTGACGGACACAAGACAGAGACTGGTTTGGCGCAAGCTTTCCCCTGGAGAGATCCCACGGCCCTGGCAATCAAAAGGGCTGAAACTGCCAGGGTGGGGACGAAAAGCCGCCTCTTCCTGGCATGCCTGCGTATCATCTCTGCAGTGCACCTCCTCTGAGCATCAGCCCTGCTTTACCTAAAGACAGAGAGGCAGAAGCATTAAATCATATGACATAACAGTTCGTTTTCCTGCTGCTGAGTTCCCCCACCAAACCCACCCACAACCCCCACATCCTTTTCAAGCTGCCCCCGGTTTTGCTCAAGAGCTGCCAAAGCAGCATTAATCCGATGAAGCCGCACAGCTGCGAGAGCTGCCTTTTCCTCCAGGAGAGCCATCCAGGAACTCGGTGGCCATCAGTGCCAACAGGATTCCCAGCCTCCTTCTGCTCTCCCTCCCCCTGCTTTCTACAGTCCCTGCCTGATTCTTCCTGGGGAGTCTGAGCCTGCTGAGTTTCCAATGGGTGGAGCCCCAATTTGTAGCTGGAGGTTGACTTTGATTTCACTCCGAGACGGGCTCTTTATCTCCAGGTCATTTGAATTGCAAAACACAGGGATGGCTTCAATCAAGAGGCAATGAGCCTTGTAACATGAAAATAATAAATTCCATTGCAACCACCCCTCGAAGATATTCTCTGCTTGATCATCACAAAAGCATGTTCGGCGCTTCTTCTTAAGTTGCCTAAAGGACGTGGAGATCAATCATGGATCAGACAGAGGGCGGTCTTGAAAAGATCTCTAATTTACACAGAGATGAGAGGCCTTTTCAAGACCCAAAGCAGACTTGGCCAAAAATTAGTCCTCCTGGTTTTGAAGCAGATTATGTGGCTCACCTTCGGTGGATCCCAAGTAAAACCTTTCCCTTGGGGAGGGTGGGTCGAGGAGCAACTTCTAGTCTTCATCTTATGTCCGAGAAAAGGAGAACCCAAGAGCGGACTGTTAACTGAGGGCAACAGGTCCCCCTCTCGATGCCCGCGCAGGGCCCGTGGCGGTGGCTGGCGACTCTGATTTCGCGGAGTTTGTGAGTTTGCACTTGGTTTTCGTCCAGGAGCTGTCCGAGGGGCTGGGCGACATTTCCCAAATGGCTTCAGAACCACGGAGAGCTCCTGCAAAGTTCAGCCCCCATAAATTTGCTGGTGTGGAAACTCTTTAAACTCTTTTTAATTTTTAATTGTTCATACCTTTGTTATTTCATTTAAGTGAGTTTCATTGGGAACACTTGGTCAGATAGGTGATATAAACATTGAGTAAATAAATAATAAATGGATACATTTAGTCTTAGAGGCTGCAGACCCAAAACACTGGGGGTGGATCCTGGCTAGTAGGCAGTGGTGACTGCTGGAAGTCAGAACACCCAAATCTTGGAGCAGGATGGATGCCGTGCTGCCAAAGCTTCCGAGCTGTGGTGAGAACAGCCGGTGGAGCTCAGTGTTGGCATCATCCATGCTTGGAAGGAAGTGACCCACAGAGGCCAGTTCAACCCCTGGAGCTCCTCCAGTGCCTGAGATGGGGGGGGGCTGATTCTTAGAATGTTACACGAGTAACACTGCCATATCCCTGAGGGTGTCACTCCAGCAGCAGAACTGATCCTGGTTCCAGCGAAGAGCTCTCGAACAGCCCTTTGCCTCATGTGCATCCCACTTTGCTTGGTCGTCCATTTTTGCGATTCTCTCCTTTGGCCTTCCCGTCCAAAGCCAGGTGGTGGTCAAAAGGGTTTGGTGAGACCCAGGAAGCCGAAGTATTCAGAACAATCAATATTTTAGGCAGAAGCTTCAGTTAACCAATTGCATAAACGCAGAGGACCTGCAAGTCTTTGCCCACCGGAGAATGTTGTTATCTTTCCCCTCTTGCATCTCTCCGCTAGCAGCAATTAAGACGGGAGCAGCCCGGGGAGATCTGACAGCCGTTTGGGCCCATTGGCCTGGAAAAATATGCCAGGCGCAAGGAACGTGGCTCCTACCTGGGAGACGTATCTTTCCTGACATGGTTCTGTCTTGTTAAAGCAAGCACAGAGCTGACTTCTGCCGGCTTCCTGGGAAAGGAGAGCCCAGCAGGAGGTAAAACGGGTGTGTGTGTGTGTGTGTGTGTGTGTGTGTGTGTGTGTGTGTGTGTGTGTTGGGGGGGTTTCCAGGCAAGATACGGGGGGGGGGAGGAAGGGAGGTCTTGGCAGGATGCAGTTCTGCTTTGTCAACTTGTCTTTGTGCAAAATGGGAGGGAGGGGAGGAGGGACGCCCCCTCCTGGGTCATCTCTGGCTCTCCTGTTGAGACCGGGGTGCTTGGTCCAGATGGGGTGGCCTTGTGCAAACCTCTCAAAAGGAGGATTCTGAAACAAGAGCAGCTGGCAGAAAAAAACGGTGTCCACTCACTGCTAAGCAAAGGGACTGGGCTCATGGGACAGAGGTTTCTTTACTGTTTTACTGTTCTTAAAACATGCGGAAGAGGCAAGCCACTCTACAGCATAGTCTTCCTCTGCCATAGAAGCAAGCCACACTTCAATGTTTCACCCATGCTCTGAAGAGACAACTATCTAGTGGAAGGAAATGAATGGCTCTCGGTATCTGCTGGAAACATCGAAACTACAGAGCCGCTGGCCTGTCTGTCACATTTTCCTTCTAATTCTTGTAGGGCATTTTTAAAGGGCCACACTCTCCCACAGCAGCTTAATCATACTGTTGGTGGTTCTCCTCAACTGTGGTCCATTCAGGCCATGGCATGGCATCATACAGTCAAGCAGTTCAGGCTGCTTGCTGAGCAAAAAAAATATGCTTTGTGCTACAGTTAGCGTGTCATTAGGACAGGAGCTCCCTCCAAAGTAAAAGACTTGTTTTATCCCAGCAGAAGATTTCCTCAGCTCTGGAAATGTTTCTGGAAATGGAGGGGCCCCAAGGATGACAGACACCTGGAAAACATTCCTGGAGGAACCTCATAAAGAGCTAAAGGTGCTCCTTTCATCCACGTTCCAGTTTAAAGCTGCTGAAACAGGACATCATCTACTAATCTACCACTGCAACACACCCACAAAAGACACACACCTTATAATGATGATGACTGCACCCAGATGCTTTCATATATTTCAAGAATATTGTCATATTTCCGGTGTTTATGCCTGTGTAAGAGAGAGATTGAGAGAGAGAGAAAGGGCACACAAAAACATTTATACACGTATGTGTAGCCGGAGTGTGTTTAATAACGAGCAAGCTTCTGTTTCCTTTGCGGTATGAAATTAACATACTTTATGGCCAGCTTTTTTATTTAAAAAAAACCCTTAAGGGTAGAAAGTTTATAAAAAATTCAAACTAACAAAGGAAACATATAAAAAATTCATCTTTTAGGAGTGCTCATTGCTCTGTTTAAAAAACGGAAAGCCTTCACAAAAACACAAAACTCGAGGCATTCATTATAGATTAGGTGGGAGTGGGTGGTGGAGGTAGAAGCCCAGGGAGGGAGGGGGGAGAAAAAGGAAGGAAGGAAGGAAGGAAGGAAGGAAGGGAGGGAGGGAGGGAGGGAGGGAGGAAGGAAGGAAGGAAGGAAGGAAGGAAGGAAGGAAGGAAGGAAGGAAGGAAGGGAGGGAGGGAGGGAGGGAGGGAGGAAGGAAGGAAGGAAGGAAGGAAGGAAGGAAGGAAGGAAGGAAGGAAGGAAGGAAGGAAGGAAGGAAGGAAGGAAGGAAGGAAGGAAGGAAGGAAGGAAGATCCTGTTCCTTCTCTGAACAAGGTTCCTGTCACCTGCTAATGGCTCAGAGAAAGAGAGTGGTCTACAGGTTCACCCAGAATAACCCTAGGGGTCATGCAGGTGGTCTATGGGAAATGGCACTCTGTTACCATCTGCACACAAGAACATGAGCCCTAAATCTGGGTGCGACCCAAGACCTTCCTGGTCCTGTGTCCAGTTCAGATGGGGGCCAACCGGTTGCCCCATGCAGTATTTTCCATGACCTTGCTACCCTTTGGTGACGCTGAGTTATTGTTTCTCGGAAGAAGAAGGATGACTGGTGAAAGAGCAGCACAAATGTTCCACGCTCCCCGTCGGCCCTGCAGTTCCCTCAGATGCATTTCCTTCTGCACTCCGGTTTGGGGCAGAGACCTTGAGGGTCACCCAGAGAAGCCAGAGATTTGGCGGAAGGGGCTGGCCCTCTCTCAGCGCTTCTGCCACCCATACCCGAGGGGGTTCTGTGCTGGACCTCAGTCTGAGCGCCTTCACCCACCGCTGAAGCTGTTGGACCCCCCAGGAGGGAAACCTGGGCCGTCAGTGGCCCATCCCCACAAGCGAACCCCTGGCCGTTGAAGGAACCCAAACCCTGCCAGCGCTTGGCGGGAAGCCAAACCAGCGGGCTTTCCACCCCACGCATGGCAAAGTGCTTCGTAAAGGTACACGTCATTCCAGGGCCTCGTGAAAGGGTTTAAGCTCCTGCTTAACCTTTTGCTACTCTCTGCCCCAAACGGAGGAGGAGGAGGAGGCGGCGAGGAGCGCGCCAGCCATGACTATAAACCTATAATTGTGTGAAGCCTGGTGACTAACAACCTCTATAAAAGAAAACCAAGGAAGGCCATAAAAAGGGAGGTTTACAAGGCCACGGGGATTGTCGGTTGTGGTGAGTAGTGGTCCTGGGCCGTCTGAGGTCATGGTAGCCGCTCGGCTCTTTGCGCCCCCCCTCCCCCCCAAGACCTTCTTGGCTTCAAAGGACTGACACATCCCAAAGCTGGCCTGTCTTCAGCTGCGCCCCTGAGGCAAAGTGTCCGGTGGAAGCAGGAAAGCTGACCTCGTGATGCCTGACTGAACTTGTTCTCCTCAAGAAACCAGAGCTGCTCCTTTGGATGACGATGCCCAGCATCCCCCAGCCGACACAGCCATCGGTGGAGAGACACAGAAGCATGGGCTTCTTAGGGCTCGGAGGAAACGCAGAGGTCAACCAGTCCCACCCCCAAGTCAAAGCCTCCCTGACAGACGGCCGTCTCATGTCTGTCCAAAACCCTCTTCCAAGGGAGGCGGTTCCATGTTGAAAGACGCTTTATGGTCAGGAACGTCTCCCTCAGGTTTTCTCGAAATCTCCTTTGTCATTGCTTGAATTGATGGTTGTGGGTCCTGCCCTCTGAAGCAGAAGAAAACCAGCTTCCTCCATCCATCGTACCCCCAGGGCGACCCATGAGAGATCCGAAGGGGGCCTTCCTATCAGCCTTCTTTCCTCCAAGGGAAACATATTCAAGACTAGCAGCCGTTCCTCCCCACAGGGCTTGGTTTACAGATCTTGGACCGTCTGAGCTTCCCTTCTCTGGACATGATCCGGCTGGTTGATCTCTTCTGGACTCCGGATCCCAGATGATTTTGGACAAAATCAGAACAGCGGGATATAGAGGTACGTATGCTTGTGGAGCTTTCTGAGAATGGCGTCATCTGCTGTTTTAAGATTCAGGGGATGTTGTCAAAGGACTGGGTGGGGGGACATGACAGGCCACCCCACGACAGCCCAGGGCCAAGCGACTGGAGGCTGCAGGCCCCACCTTGGAAGGAACGCCAGTTCGAGGGGGCCTCCTGGCTGACTCTCTCTGGGCACAAAATGTTACCGAATGAATTCTAGGCAGAGCTGAGACTCGAACCCAGGCCCATCTTGCCTTAGATTTCAGCCTGGAAAGGAAGATTAAGAGAATAATAGTTCAATGGTACTTAGAAAGCCCCTCAGCTTCCTTGCTGAAATCCTGAGACTCTGTGCCAGGGCGACAGAGCAAAGAAATGGGTTCATCGTGCAGATCAAGTCACCCGCCCGTGGCAGATCATGCTTTGGATGATCTCCCTCTGCAACCTGCTCCCCCCCTTCCAATTGTCTTAGCTGCACTTCGGAGGAGGAGGAGGAGAAAGCCCCGAATCCAGCTCGCCTGGGAGCCGGTCTTTGCCAATGGCAGCAGTTCAAGCCGCCTGGTGAACTAAATTGATTTTTTATAGCCGCTCTGGAGCAGGTTTAATGAATCCGTTAGTAGCTCTACAGTGCTTAAACCTTTCCCTGGCTCTGGAACTGTAGTGACAGCTTTTAATAAAAAAGAAAGAAGAAGAAGAAGAAGAGAATATTACTTAAGACTCGCCCCTCACCTCCAAAATACCACCTCGCCGTTAAGCTGTTTGCTGTGTCATTCTACATCCCTGATTTAATTCATTACGAATAAAGCCATTGTATGAATTTACAGCATGGCAGGCGTGTGCGCGCAGAAGAGCGCCCGCAGGAACATGCAGGCAACGGAACGGGGCCGTTCGCCTTACTGTCTTCTGCAACCTGTCCAGCCCCCCCCCCCCCGGTATCTCCTGGTGAAGCTTTCTGGCTCTGCGTTCGCTGGACGACAACTGGAAAACAGCTGCTTAGCGAGGAGAATGTTAAGCAACGCAACTTCCCCTGGAGTTGGACAGGCAGAAATGTCCCCCAGTCAGCCTGAGCTTCAGGGATGGCACTCCTTGGAAGCTGCTGGGAGTGTGTGTGACAGTTGTTTATGGGATGGCAGGTGGAATAGAAAGCCCAGATTTTGATTCTATGATTCCAAGGTTTCCTTTATTTAGCACAAAGTCTGGCAATGGGAAGAGAAGAGCGGGGGGGGGGGTCAGGTCAACATGCACTAAAACTCTTTGCAAAGGTGGCAGGCAAATTTCATTGATAAAAGCTGGCAGTCCCCCCCCCCCAAAAAAAAACCCCTTCTTCCACATCAGGGAAGGCTGGCTAGTTTGGCCTTCAACAGTGTGTGTGTGTGTTTAATGCACCTGCCCAAACAGGATCGCTCAAGATTTCTTTCCTGGTCGCTGCGTGAGTGGAGTGGAGAATCCTGGGAGAGTTGTGTGCTGTCTGTGTGTCTGTGGCTTTGTGTCTCTCACTCATGCACGCTCTGTGTGTGTGTGTGTGTGTGTTTGTAAAGAAAGCACATTCCTGGGGTCAGGAAGGATTCCTGTGCTAACTCAAGATGCCATCATCACTGGCAGTTTCTCCTGCCGTGCACAGCTGTTGGGCTCCCTCCTGCCTCCCGAAACAGCTGCTGGGAGCTGACCCTGTCGATCAGAAGGTACCGGAAACCCACCGTGGAGCCGGCTGACTGCCGGGGAGGTGACATAAATATTTTCCAACAGGCAGGCAGTTCTCTGATTGGCCGATTCCCTGGAGAGAAGGGCTCTGGGGCCTGGCCTGCGCATCCGCATCCTCCTCGAAAGCTGGAGTTTGTTCGGGAAAACAGCGCTTAACCCTCAGTGAGCCACGGCTGGAGGAAGAGGGGAGGGTGTCCTTTTCATGCCCACTTCTCCCTTCTCCCTTTTTCCACGGTGTCACCCTCGCCTCAACAAGGAGGGTGTGTGTGTGTGTGACACCAACAAGGGACCTCTCCTGAGCTCTGAGGGCAAGAAGAGAAGAGGCTGGTCCAACGTGGGTCCCACGGAGCCCCGCTGGGTGACCCAGGGGGTCCCCTCTCCCTCGGGGTGGCCAGGAGCCGGCCCCTGTTGTGCGGGGCTGTCATGGGAGTGGTAGGAGCCCAGAATCCAGCGGTGGTGACCACTGGCTCTCTCTGCCCCCTGGAAGGTGAACAGGGGCTCTCATTGCACAGTGAACGTGATATGGAGGCAGACGGCACCCTCTCGGCCCCTTCGAGGCCATCTCCCCCTCCCCACGCTCTCCAGGAGGGCAGCGGGATTGAGCTGTGAAGGGTGAGGCAGCCGTGCCAGGCGTGTCAGAGGGCGCATCGATGTGGGGGTACATGGGCTTGGGCGGCAAGGGGGGGTCTGCTGTCCACAGTCGGAGAAACGGATGCTTCGTGGCCTGGAAAAGAAAGCACAGAGAGGGCGAATGTCAGACTCCCTGCCTAAGGAGACGCCCCTTTTCTCCAAGCTTACCTGCTTGGGCCCACCTGGTGCTGCTTTGCCCGTCTGGAGGAAGCCAATGTTGAATTGAGCGGGGCAGGAAGACGGGCAGGTGGGGGCAGGCAGAGGCAGCACTAGCTTTTCCAAGGGCCTGATGGCTGTGCCTTTAAAACATCCCATAATGACATGGCCGCTGGTCCTGGTGCATCTGGCGGCACTCATAAATCCGGCTTTAGGACAGCCCAGAACCTGGAAGGTGACTTTTCCACTATCACACATTCCTGTTCCTTGCCATCCTGCTCAAATTGGTATTTGTGTCCTTCTTACCTGTTACAAGGCTGTAAAGTAACTCACCGCAATCCCTCTCGTGTAAGAACAGCACAAGAGCAGGATCAGGCCCAAAATCCTTGTGAGTCCAACGTTGTTCACACAACAGTCAAACAGGAGAGAGAGAGAGAGAGAGAGAGAGAGAGAGAGAAGAGAGAGAGAGAGAGATTCAGAAAGATTTTTATATTCTCATCCCAAGCCTACGAGGTTTTTCTAAAAGGCCTGAAAAGTCATGGAAAAAGCCACTGAACTAAGAGAGACAGGAAGACTGGATGCCATCTGGGTGATGGGGAAAATACTGATAAAATCAGTGCAGAACCTCTTTTGTCAAGGAGAAGACATGCTCCCTCCAGGAGAGAGAGAGGCATGAATGAGAAGGAAAGGCCGTGTGGAAAGCCGCTTTCTGGATACATTAACAGAGAAACCCTTTAAAGCATCCTAATTGCGAAGCCCCTTTGCTTTTTGCTCTCTCTCTCTCTCTCTCTCTCTCTCAAAATTGCTCTGGGTGTACATTCGTGAAGAAACATTGATACCTGTATGGAATTTCCCTTTGAGCCGTCTTCAACATTTGTTGACAACAACAAAGAAAATTAATCACCCCCATCATCCTCTTGGCTCACTTGTTTTCTCCGTAGTTTCATATTTCCTGCCCCCAATTCTGGCCTGTGCTGGCAAGGGGCAAATGTAAATAAAACCAGGGGTGGGGGGTGGCTGGGGACGCTTCCTGTTAATTCCTGAGATTTTAGGGGGCAGCTGGGAAACGCTGTAAAACGCTACATTTATCAGGAAGCTGTGTTGGGGGTCCCACTTGCGGGAGGGAAAGGGTGAAGGGATAAACAGGGCAATAAATAAATAAAAAGGTCTCAAAGCCCCAGAGTGTCAGAGTAGATGATGAAATATCACCCTTGCATTCATTATTTACTGGAATGGATTACATTTACCGGGTCCCATGTGTGAACACTGAAAATAAACGTTGTGATGTCACTGTTTCTGATGTTTACCAGTACGTCATTTTACAGACACACACAAACACAGGCACCCAGAGAGAAAGAGACTAAACTCTTGAGTAAGGAGCACAAAGGAAGGTTTTGAGAGGAGGGGGTTCCCTCAACGTAGACATGCCCTTTCTGGAGATGGAGTCTTGAGACAACTTGCTTGCCCAGGATTTGAGACCTTCAAGACATCTTCAGTCGCTCCTCCTAACAAGATGGGAAGCGGCGTCGTTGGATACGTGGGACGCGGCCTTCTCTGCAGCGGCCCCTCAGCGGTGGAAGCCCTTCCCGAGGGAAGCCTCTCCGACCAGCATCGGGTGGGCACCAAGAGGGAATGGTTTCCAATGGCCGTGGTTGTGGCAAAGCGGTTGTCCTTACTGACTCATTACCACTAAATTGGCCACAATATGTTTCTGAACCCAGGAAACGGAGAAGAGGATCTGAAAAAGCAGCCCCCCCCTTTTTTTTTTGATGCTCCCATGATGAGTTGCTGGTGGTGGTTTTTTTCAGGGGCATCTTCCGGTCATCCGGACCTAAAATGGGTGTGGGTGACCTGCCTATTTCTTTATTGAGTCACAGATTCCGCCATTGTTTTGCAAGGAACCGGAGAACAGCCCATGTGGCACGAGTAGCTCGAATGCCAACTGCCCACAGCCAGGGCTGGCCTCCAGGCCTCCAATCACGTTGGCAGAGCAAACACGTCCGGGCAGATCTCTGCATTCGCCCGGTCCTCTTGTCTTAGATGGAGGAAGGCCAGGGTGATGGGGCCAGGCAGCTCATGCGCCTGGCTATTTACTTAAGCATTCAAGGAGGCTGGATTTGCATTATTCATTCCGTGTCCTGCCTCGTGTGTGTGTGTGTGTGTGTGTGCATGCCACGTATGTGTGTAGATGTGTGTGTGTATAACTGCAGTATTGATTGGTGCAGCGTCAAGAACCTCATTGAGATTCTAGGCACCAGCTCTGGGACTCTATCCCAGCATCCGGTCAATAGCTTATATTTTTAATTTGTCAATAATCAGTCAGAACCTTGGTGGAGGCCCCTCCTGAGTGTCTCTCTCTCTCTCTCTCTCTCTCTCAATTCCTGGGGCTCATGAAGGGTGCTGGGGATGGGGGGCGGCTGGGGGCAGGGGGGCAGGAGGGTGGGTGGGAGGGGAAGAGCTGAAATCATTTAGAGAGAGGGTCATGTTTATGGCCTGGGCTGAACCGAAGGGAAATGGAAGAGCTTGGCCAAGGCTTATGAAAAATAACACGCTCGATTATTTTTCATAAAACCTGACAAAAGCATATTTATTTAAAGACAAAGACAAGGTGCCTGGCCTCCAGGCCCGCATGAGTCATGCCAGCGAAATAAAAATGGTCCGGAGCCCTTGAGATCGGCAACGTGTGCGTGACGGCATAGGGAAGGAATGAGTGTGTGTGTGTGTGTGTGTGTGTGTGTGTATCTCTGTGTGTGTATCTCTGTGTGTGTGTGTGTGTGTGTGTGTGTGTGAGAGAGAGAGAGAGAGAGAGAGAGATACCCCAAAGGTGTCATGGACGTTGCCTCGGGGGGGGGCGGGGCGGGGGGTGGTCTCTGGAGAAGCCGGGCTGGTCCACTGGCAGAGACGGGTCTAATGGGAAGGTCCACTGGGGGTCTGGAGGCAAGCAGGACTTCCTTGTCCAGATCTCTTCCTTGGCGTCTCTCCCTCCAGCTCTTTCCTTCCTTCTTCCTCAGGACAACAGGCTGGAGCATTTCAACTGGAAAAAAATGCAGGGTGTCTGGGAACGCAAGGCTGGCTGCCTCTGGCTCCTACAAATCGGAAACCTCCTCTTCCTCCCCTCCTCACCAAAAAGCACCGACTCCTGAAGACATGATGCTTTTGTCTGGGAATCTGATGCCTTTCCCCCCCCGTTGCCCCCCCACCTGTGCTCTCCTTTCAGCACTTTTTAACTGATCTGTGTCCGTCTGAAAAGCTATTTCCAGGCACTTTCTCCAAAATCTTTGGAGCACATTCTTTCAAGTTTTCTTCCTGTGTCTCGTCTACATCTGGGACCCCTCAAAGCTGCCTGATTTGGGGGGGGGAGATTTCCAAGGCAGAAGAGTCCATCAGAGGCCATACAGTCTGACCCTGGGAGGATTACTGGCCTTTGGTGTGTGAAGGAAGTGGCGAAAAGGGAAAAGATGATGGGCCCGGATAAATCCTGACAATGGGGAACTTTGTTCTCCTAATGAAGTGCAAGAGTTCCTAGAATTTAAGGCCCAGGTTTTGCAACTGGAAGCTTTGGGCTGGTTCTCAAATCCAGCCATTTTGCACCTAAGAAGCTCATGGACTCTGGTGTTGAGTTATGGGGTTCCACTCCACACACACACACACACACACACACACACACACACACACACCTGGCCATTTCCATAGTGGGACTCCATCTGCATGGGTCCTTAGCGCCCCCCCCCCCCAGAAGTTCTCCCCGCCCTGAGCCTCTTCATAACAGACATGGAATAAAGCTGCCAGAGCTTGTCCGATGGAGATGCACAGGGAGGGGGTGAAAAAGGAAAGAAGAGAGAAGGACGGGGGGGGGGGGGAGTGTCTGTTTTGGGAGAAGAATAAGGGATAGCAGAGCTCCTTCTGCAACCCCCCCCCCAGAAGAAACCTACACCAGAGGACCTGAGGAGTCAGAGAAGGCTAATGCACATCTGGACAGCTACTTAAGACAGGCTCAGGAAAAACAGGTCCATTGATCAGGGAGGTTGCAATTACCTTGATGCTGACAGAGAGGGAACGGTGAGGGTGAACATTCCCCCCCCCCGGGGAACTAATGCACCACTGCTCCCTGATCCCTTCCACCTCGCCCACCACAAAGGGGAACACGCGCCCCTGTGTGTTTCGTGCCCCCCCTCCACCACCCCAGGGTCTCACCCTGGTTGCCTTTGATGTCCAGGACAGATCCTTTCCAGGCAGGCAGAAGGAGGTGCCTTCTGTGGCGGGTGGCGCTGGGAGGGGGGGTTGGGGGGCGGTTGCGGTGGTGGCGGCTGCAGCAGCGTTATGGACATGTCAGACTTGTGATGTACAGCGGTGCACCACAGGCCCTAAATAATGGCCTCCAAAGAGTGGCATTTGGAAAGATTTTTCATTTTACGCCTTCCACGAGAGGGAGGACCCTCTGGAAGGCCATATTTCAACGCCAGGAAATCAAAGAGACTTGCTAAGATGGAGGCTGAGAAGGAACCATTCTGGCGGCCAGCCAGGAGGAGGGGATGGGGGCCTCCTTTTTAAAGGGGCTCCATCACGCCCGAGGGTCTCCATCTTGCCTGGAAACACCTCCAAAGCAGAAGAAAGGATGTGGGTCACCAGCTCAGTGACTCCTGGGCCTTCTTGGTTCACAGCCCCATTGAAGGGGGGGAAGAGGCAGAAACTCCCCCTACCAAACCTTGCCTGATCTGCTTCTGTGACATCTGAGAGGTTCATCCCTAGGGACCAGTTTTGCCCCTGTTGTCTCTCCAAGGGGCTGAGATTCGTGTGGCCCCTTTTGGGGATGGGGGTGCTTGAGCGGATCATTGAGCTGATGCTCTCTTGGCCTAGAGGTAAAATATTTTGGGGGGGGTTTCCAGGTGTGTGTGTGTGTACATGAATATGTCCCCCCAATCTATGGTTCCAAAGTAGTTTTGGGAATGCTGGAGCTGGCGGGGCCTGCTAATTGTGCATATCACTTTAATATCATTATACATATGGGCCTGTGTGCATGTTTCTATATCTGTGTGTTCCCACTCCTTCTCTCGAGCAGAGCACATGTTGAATGCAATTTATACCTTTATTTCTGCCGTCTACATCCTACCCCCCCGCCGCCCCCCCCCCCCCAGGCCAAGGGGATGCCAGGCAATTTACAGATAAAAAGGGCAAGGATGATTAAAGCATGAAGTGAACAAAAAAACTGCTGGATTGCTCAGTGGTTTAAATCTCCATCCATGGAGGTTCGATTCCCCACCTATGTCTCCATCAGAGGGGCTGGACTCGATGGTCCATAGGGTGCCTTCCATCTCTGGAGTTCTAAGATGATGATGATGATGATGATGATGATGATGATGATGATGATGATGATGATGATGAACCTCCCTTCAACAGTTTAGGAGCTCAGTCCTTAAAAGGAAGACTATGGAAAGTTCCCCCCGCCTGTCTGCTTGAGGAGGTCCCCAGATTTTCTTTTGGCCCAGATCCTTAATCACCAGAAAGTCTCCTCTCTCTCTCTCTCTCTCTCTCTCTCTCTCTCTCTCTCTCTGTGCGTGTGTGCATGGGATCCACACTAATCAATGGAGATGCAGAGCAAAAAAAAGAAAGAAAGAAAAAGAAAGAAAGAAAAAGAAAAAAAGAAACAAATAAACAAACAAATTTCCTGGCCAAAATAATAAAAATAAAAGGGCATTTCTTCCCCACCCCCATTTTCTTTTGCCTTCAGGATATTAATAAAATGTTATTATTAAAATCAAACGGAGCCTAATTAATCAAGGTACTGAAGCAAAAAAAAGGAGAAAGGAAGTTCCTTTTCTATTTTTTTCTTCTCTCCCTCTCCCTCTGCCTCTCCTTGTGCCATCCTTTCCCTTTCTGTGGCAGTTTTCCTGCTGAGAAAATCTGTCTGTGCGTGCGGATGAAAAGCTAGAAGGCTGATGTATTAAACATCAGGGAGGGGAGAGCAAGCCCCTCCGTCTTTGTGCTCCCGGCATACGACTACGACGATGATCTCGTGCAGCCAGCCCCACCGATGAGTCCCGCTCTTAAGAGTCATGTTCGGGGCTTGTTAGACGGTCGTCGTATCAGGCCCAGGGAGGCTCTTGTAATGAGACGGTTCTTAATGTGTGTGTGTGTGTGTTTATGCATATATCCATACACAACAAACAGTGCAGGCAAAACTCATCTCTGGGAAGTGAGCAGCACGAGAGGGAAACCTGAAAGGGGGTCCTCGCTGGCAGCTCAAGACCTGAGATGGAAGGGGGGGGCAGAAGGAAGGGTGCCTGCAAATGGACCAGGCATTTCCTTGGGCGAGGAAAACATCTCAAAGTAGCACACAGAGAGAGAGAAGGCTCTGGGAAAAAGACAGCGCTATTCAGAGGTTAGACCAAACCACAGCTTTGAAAATGTGGCTTTTTGGGGACTACGACTCCCAGAATCCCTCAGCCAGGGCTGCCAATGGTCGGGATGATTTATAGAGTGATAGTCAACAGAACTATTATTCCCAAGCTCTGGAATGAGCTAAGCATATCTCACAATTGAAAGACCATCTCAGGGCAAAAGAGAGACATTAGAGGTGATGTGTCATTAGGAGAGGGAATTCCTCAACGGCTGAAAACGCCTTGGTGCAATGTTTCTGGCCTTAGAGACCCATCCCTGGTCTCTGGTTTTGGCCTGCTTGACTTCCTTGCTTTCAGGTAAGTATAAAGTCATTCCTCTGCCCCCAAAGAGGTGAGGAATGACTTCAGATGCAATCAGAGATCGCAGGTGCTAAGAGCCTTACACAGAGTTCCTTCCTTCTGTGGGCCAAAGTCAAGGACGCCCATGGGCCTCACCCCTTCCCAGCCTGGCCTTCTGGGCCCCATCCACCAAGGACAGGGTCCTTAGGAAGGTGCACACACAGAGAGGAGGGGGAAAATGGATTGCTTTCTTGATTAAGATTAATACCAATCCAAACAAAGGCGCAGTGTGTGCCGGGATGATTTCCAATGAAAATGTACTCAAGAAATTGAAAGCCTCCCTTGTCTAAATTGAAATGTCAGTCAGCAAGCCCCGAAGAGCCGTCAGGAAGAACAAGACCCCGTCGCCTGCCTCCAAGAGGGGCCAGCGCCCTACGCGGCTCGGCTCGGCCGGCTGCAGGAGAAAGCCATCCATCTGGGAGGACGCCAGCGTCAAACCTATCTGCTCATGCAGGGACACTCACGTACCTCCGATGACCCGGAGAGGGGTGTGTGTGTGTGTGTGTGTGGCCTGTTCACAATCTCCTCTGAAGCCCCTCCGGTTGGCCTGGAGGAGCAGCTGCTCAAAATGCAGCCGTGGGTTGAAACAAGGCAGCTGCCGGTACCACATCAGGGGCAGGCAGGATGCGAGCACAGCTGCACAGGGGCCCCTAAACGGGCTCCGTTTGGTAGCAGCTCTTGAACAGGGCGATGTCCACATGCTCAATTTTTTACTTTTTTGAGTTCTGCGCGGATAGACAGGTTCTCTCACCCCCTGCCTCACAAATCTGGGTCACGCCAGGGGAAGGTTCGGCCTCCTGCAGCTGCAAACACAGGTATTTTGGGAGCCAAACTCACCCTTACATGGTAGGCTCTCATTATCCTTGAAATCATCTTTGCATCTGGAAGATAGGATCCAGTCTGAGCCACCGTACTTGCAAACAAAGCCCATGTTTACCTCCCGTGGACCAATCACAAAACAAAGGAAGCTGCTCTGCAAACAACAGGAGGGAGGGGGTGAAAAGCTCCTTCTGTGACCATCAGGCAGCTCCAGCACTTAAGAAATTCCCTCTTCTAATGACGGGCTAGCTGTACTGCAGAGTTTGGCCCTAAAGGCTCCTCCTCGGCTTGAGCATCCTTTTCCTTTCTAAAATCTTTTCCTGCAGGTGCTCTTCTCTTTCTCGAACTACCCCTCAATTGATCTGTGTGTCAGTTTGTGTAATTATTTTGCAGAGCGATTCTTCATTTTGTGGACTTTCCCCTAAAGCGGTCCATCTTGGGTTTACCTGTTTCTTGGCTTCTGACACTCTTCTGTTCTGCTTTAACCCTTGTGAGGCTTTGTCAGTCCAGCATTTGCATCGCTCCAAAGCAGTTCGTGGAAACAAAGCACCCCAACAGGCTCTGAGAAGACGGGCAAGGCTGCCTTGCAATCTTCTGAGGCCCAGGGCCTTCGGAAGCATCTAAGAAGCCAGCAAGGTGTCGCCTGGCCCCAGAGCCCATTCTCAGGAGAGAGAGAAGGGTCCCCTGTGATGATGGCCTGCCTCCTGGGTGGAGATCCTTTAACACCCCATCCTCTAATCTGCCCTTCCTGCTGCACAGCTGGACCACCCCTTGATTGACCTACAAGTCTTCTGCTTCCCCCCCCCCCCCCAAAAGGAATATCTCTTACGGGTCCCAGCACAAAGAGCCAGGCTTGGTAAACTTCTGTTTTTAACGCAAGGACAAGCATGGTCACTTAAGTGATCTACCAAGTGTGACTACCAAAAAGAAAAAAGAAAAGAAAAAAGCTTCTTTCAAACATGACAATGAGTTGCGGGAACCAAGGGCCTTGGGAAGAAAGCTTTGGCAAAGGAGCGGGTGGGTGGGGGGTGGGGGGCTCCTGCCGGGAATCGCGCAGCCTCCACGCGGGTGGTGGCAACCGGCTCTCCAGGCCCCCTTGCCAGTCCCTGGGGGTGGGGGTGGGGGTGGGGGGGGAGCTCAGCCTCCCTTTTGTCAAACGCTTGCCGCACTTTGTGCGCAGCGCGAGTCATTCTTACTGGCACTACAGCGAAGCACCGAGAGCTTATTGCGTTGGAGAGATCACTCACTCTCTTTGTCTAATTACTCAGCCCCAATTAACGCGGCACCGGCAGCCTCTTCTTCAAGCCGGCTTCTTCTTCAGAGGCAAGGAGAGAAACCTCGCCGACAACCAGGCGATTTGCGTCGTTGGGGGAGCGAGTGCGAGAGAGGGAGGCCGGGTGGGAGTGAGGGAGAGCCCGCTCGCCCGCTCGCTCGCCCGCTCGCCCGGCCTCTTCCCGGTGCCTTCTAGCCACCGCCCCCCCCCGCGACGAAGGGGGGGGCCCTCACTCCAAACTTACATCCAAATTGTGTCCCATGGTAGCTCCAGTTTCAGCCAAAAGGCCGTCTCCTGGGAATTAGAAACGGGCGCAAGGGTGGCGGCGGTGGTTCTGGAAAGCCTCTTTCCCCTTCAGGACTCGCGGGAGAGCCAGGAGGAGGAGGAGGAGGAGGAGGACTGGCCCGCTTGAAATCCGGCCCTGGCTGCGTCCAGCGGGCAGGGATAACCCGGAGGGCAACAGGAGCAAAACCAGCCCGAGCGGCCTCCGCCTCCCCCCCCCCCCCGCCCGCCCGTGCCAGCAGGGCCGTTCTCTCCCCTGCACAGCCCGCTTTGCTCGGGCGCTTTGTACCTTTTGCAGGTACAAAATGTTAACAAACCAGCAGAATGACACGCGGCTCCCGAATCCGCCGCTCACCACCATGTTCTATCGATTAGCAGCTGTTGGGAACTGCAGGAGGAAGGAGCGCGGGAGGGGAAGGGAGCGAGCGAGCGGCGGAAAAACAGAAAACCTCTCCGTCGCTCCTGGAAGAGGATCCGGGGCTGCCATGCGGGGGCGGGGGGACGGGCGCCCCAGACCTTCCTGTCCAGGCTGGGAGGGAAAGATCCCTGATCCTATGGCTTAAAAAGGGGGGGGCCTGGGGTTTCCTGGACAATGGCCTCCTCCTACACGCCCAAGCCCCCAAACTGGAAGGGTGCTCATCAGAAGATGATGTGGGCCAGAGAGAGGGCACGGAAGGGCTCTCGAGGGCACCTCAGAGGATCCGTGGCCTGGGTGGAGAAGCAGGACTTTGGGTGGGTTCCTCCATCTCACCCGGCTCAGGATCCTCGCCAAAAGCTCCACCAAAATTTCCCAGCTTCCCGCGGATATGCAAGAAGCTCACTTCTGTTTTCCATCCCTTGCAATTCTGGCCTCTTCTTGCTCGCAAGGAACTCCGTGTCCAGCGCAGGCAACCCAACCCCCTTGCCAAAGGATGCTGCTCAGGGAAGATGCTCTTTGGTGGAGGAATCCTAATCATCATGCACAGAGTGCTGTTTCTTTTGGGGAGGCGGAAATGCCTGTGAAGCACCCATGAAGTCAGGAGAGATTCCCCCCTGAGATTTTTTCAGGAGAAAATCCTCCTCGCAGGGAGACCTTTTGCTGTGAGGAGAAAAGTGACCCCGACATCCCCCCCCCCCGGCTGAGCTTCTCATTCTTGCCAAGAGCCAGAGGTTGCAAGATTCACGCGGCAATTTTCTGTTCCAGCGCGTGGTTCTGCGCCGGGGCCTCCCCTGCCCTTCTCGACGCAGGGACATTCACACAGAATCCATAACGACCATCTGCGCCGCCAGAGGCAGTGACTGGAGATGGGCTGATCCCATCTGTTGATGCCATTTCCGTGGTGGAATTTGCATTGATCCCATTTTTTAAAGGCAAAGTTTTAGTATAGATTGCAACACACACACACACACACACCGCCCACCCCTTTTTATTTCTTTTGGAGATGGTCTAGAATAAATATCTGAAGGGAGAGGGGGTGGAGGTTGTCTCTACTTCAAACAGAAAGTGTGGGAGCCAGACCCAACCGCAGCCCCACAAAACCTGCCCGTGTCCTATAGTATCAGTAGGCTCTCTTCTTTTTTATTCCTTCAGTTTCTTTCCACCAGGGCATATGCCCAATGGAGTCCTTTATTACGTAGCTTTGCACCAGGGATATGAAGTATTGCCTACTGAATTTCTCATCATTTCTTGCTGTTTCATCACAAAAAGGTGGCTCCCTGAGGAATTCCCAGGCCCCAAAATATTCAGCTTGCCTCCAGTTTGAGAGTGAGACGGGGAGCACTTCCCCACCATCAAGTTTTCTGCAATTTGTCCAAAATACATCTATGGCAGTCTGCACAAAACTGGTGTCTTTTCCTATTAAGAAGCAAAGCACCCACAGACCCACCCACAGGAAGTCAGGAAGCCTGGTGGTCTGGTAGCCATAGCCAAGCACCCCTGATTCCTGAGATTCTCCTGGAGTGGAGATCTGCTCACTTGGAGATATCTTGCTGGACTTTCTAATGATGGGAGATGGCTGGGGCCATTTCGCTGGGAAAAGGCACCTTCCCATCGCCGGCAGCAGAGAGGAGGAGAAAGAAGCCGTTCCCACCAGCCTTTCCCTACGCGCTCCGGAAGAGCCCAGCAAATGAAGCTGTGCCTCCCAAGGCATCCTGGGGTAGCCGGATATTTCATGTAGTGCTGCACCAATTAGGTGAAAACCCTGTTCCGTTAATGAGCACCCTTGCAGATCCTTGCTAAATTAACGACTAGATCTTCACTACAGCAGTAACGCGATTGATTTCTCCCCTTAATCAGTTTATTTCATTAGTTATACGTGTATCTATATTAACATGCTTTTTCATAAGGCAGCGGCAGGATGACCTATCAAGGCAGGTGACATCACTGAGTGATTTGAATATTAACCAAATAGCTATTACAGCGCCGGCGTTTTACTGCTTAAAGATCAAATGTAAATCAAATGTCAGGGGATGAAATTGCGGCAAAGCCTGTCAGAAAACAATTTAGCCGCGGTTAAAGGGATAGCAGCTTGGCTGGGTGAGGGGTGAACTTTGGAGACGGGGAGAAGGCTTCTGGGCCACTGGGTTCTGCTCCGGTCCTTCGGCCGCGGGGAAGGGGTGGGCAAAAACTAATTAAAACAACAAAACTCCCAAGGAGAAGGGAGGGTTTTTGTCCTGCTTCTCGACGGCTCTGTTCTGAAGCTTTCCTCGGCAGCAGGGGCCATGGCTGGAGAATTAGCAGGGCAGCAGCCCATAAGAAATGGGGCTGAAATGTGCAGTTATGTGTTTCGGTGTTTTCCCAGACATCCCTTATATTCCCTCTTCTTCAAAGTCACAGAGACACTGCCTTCTCAGTTTAACTTCCTCTGACCTCGTGCAGAGCGCTGCCTCCAAGGTCTGTGCCCGTTCCGAATGGCAGCTGAGGGTGGCCCACGCGGAGAGCCCCAGCGATGGAGCCTGGTGGTGGTGGGGGAATGAACAAGCCCTGCATTGTGGGTGTGTTTGCATGAGAAAAGTGGCCGGTGTCCGACCCAGGACGGGCGCTGGGTCTGTCTAGCTGCAACTCCCTCATCTTCCCGAGGGCCCCATTGCAATGGAGACGTCTGCACTGAGTAAACATTGAAATTATATAATGAGCTCCTTGGAGGGAAAAGATTCTGAATTTATGGAAGGCTCAAAATTAAGGGAAAGAGCAAGACAGGGAGGTCTGAGGCCAGCTTCCCAGCCATCGTCGGCAGCCGGGTGAAATGGAAGCTCTGGGTCCCGGCTAAAAACCTGGGCTTGGAGCTGTTCGGGAGCAGCCTTGTTGGGGACAGTTGGTCCAAAGGGGGCCCTTCATCCTGGGCGGAGGGGCTCCGGAAGGCTCCGCTCCTTCAAGGAAGAAGGGGCTGCTGCTGCCACCCATGCCAACCTCCACAGCCTTCACCCGCAGCAGGTCCAGGGGCTGAGGGCAAAAGGCAAGCGCCCGGCTCTCAAAGGAGAAGAAACACACACACCCCGGCTTGGAAAAGGGAACTGCGCCTCCAGACTAGGGGGTCTCCTTGAGAGAAAGCCTTTCCTCCCAGGGAGAGTAGGGTCCTGTCCAGCAGCTGACTCAGGCTCAGACTTCTGCGTTTCTCCCTGTTGATCTTCTGATGCGCCTGGCCTGACGTCTCGGTGGCTGTAGGTGGCCGTCTATTGCAACAGGCGCCTGGGAAGGCACAGATTTACCCCCCCCACACACACACACACACCAGGGCTTGTCTTGGTTAGGGGCAGGACAACTCCACAGGCTGCAAACCAGTTTGTCTTTGTTTCAGGGTTTGGGTGGGTGGGTTGCTCAGGCACTGAGGTTTTGAAAGAATGGCGTGCCTGTAGGGAAAACATTGAAGTGGAAGGAAAGGGGCCTTCTGTGAACGTCCGATTTGCCTGCCGTCTCCCTCTCCATCTTGAGAACGGGTTTAATAGCTGACCTCATGGTCCAAGCAAAAAAGGGGCTCTTCTGGGTTTCCCCCACCCCCCACCCCCTCATCCTCTGATGAAGAGTTTTGTGGAACTCAAAATACTGCACATCTCTGTGGCAGGTTGGTTAGCCATCCCTCCCCCCCCCCTTCTCTCCTTTTCTGGAGCTGTATTTCCAAGCCCGTTTCGAGAGGTGCCGGAACTTAACAGCTGCTTAAACCCAAAACCTTCTACCCTGCCCGCCCTCAATGCTCACTTTGAGGGGTCTGGTTGTGACGATAATTCCACAATGGGAAGGGATTATTGCTAATTATTGTCTCTCACCTGAGCCCTGGCAGCTGAAACACTTTTCCGGGGCTAAGCCCTCCCGGGCCTGGGCTCCAATTCAATTATGATCAGTTTCCAATCTAACTCCAATGACAGCCATGACGTTCGGTTATAAATGGGATTTTTCTCTGTCAGACTCCAGCACTGCCGCGCACACACACACACCCCCAGCACACTGCACACACAAACAATTGAGTCTAAATTGGGTAGCCGGTTAAATTCCAGGAGATAAAAATCTCTCCTTTTCTCCCGGCCATGTTATTGTTAGCGCTAAAGCGGGTCTATCCTGCCTGGAACAGCGCTGGCGCTTGACCTTGGGTTACCACAGTAACCTTAAGTGCAGAATAATATACCTCCAGTCACTCTCCAATGCTCCGGGGGAATATTTTAAGGCCCTTCAGTGGAGTGAATATTTTTATGCAGGCTATAATTTCTTTTAAGACCTTCACCGACGGCGAATGCCACGGTGCAGTCTTCCGGCTGCCCTTTCCTCGGTACCACGGTGGCGGCAGGAGGGCGAAGGTGAGGCGGCGAGGAGACCAGAGGGGCCTCTTTGAAGCGCCTCAAAGGGGAAAGCCCCCCTCTGGTGTCCCTGGGCCCGGCGGAGAGCCTTGTATGAACCCCCCCCGGGGAGGAAAGAAACAGGTGCTCTGGAGCTGCTGGAGGGGCAGGGGGGCAGGCAGGTGGGGGGGGCTCCGGTCTCACCTGGTGGCAGTTCAGTGATTGGAAGTATCTTCACCCTCCTCCTTCTCTGCCCTTTTCCAGAGGTGACTCGTTCCTTCCACAGGGGAAGAGAATCTGGTTATTTATAGGGCAGTTTAATTTTTTTATAGTGGTAGTTTTAGAAGAGGCCGCTGTGTTAGGTCTCTGACAGCATATCAGGCAAAATCCAAAGAAACAAAACAAAAAGAAAAGAAAAGGGGGGGGGAGACTAACTATTACATTTTAATGTGAGCTTTCATGGATAAGTCCACTTCAGCAGACATTTTTTCCCCACACATCTGACGAAGAGGACGTGTCCATGAAAGCTCTCTTTAAAATCTAGTCATTAGTCTTTAAGGAGCCCCCTATTTTTCTCCTTTGTTTTGCTTTGTTTCTTTGGATTTTGCCTGATATAATCTTTCCATGTATCTTTTGGGCATGGGGATCCACTCTCCGTTTTGGTCAGCTTTCTCCAGAGTCCCATGTCCAGTTTAGGAAGATATTGGCAACCTTAGCCGATGCTGACCAGAGGGTAACCAAGACAGTACAGGGTCCAGAAATCAAGGTGAGGACCAGGGAGTGGAAGGAGGTGGACGTGTCCCTTCCGGAGAGGGGAAGGTTGAGCGGAGCATCATCCTCCTCAGAGCTGGAAAGACCTCTGGGGCATAGGGCTGTTCGCCTGCAGGCGCCAGAGGGGAACACGTGGAGTACGAGATTCAAAAGGCAAGCTGGTGAATGAGAGGGTCAAGCTGAACATCAAGAAGAATTTCCAGAGAGTAGAAAATCAACTGTGAAACAGGTGGTCAAAGTAGATTTCTCTCCACTGGCGTTTCTGAAACGGAGGCTGGGTAGCCGGCTACCTGGGATTCTTTAGTGATCCGTTCGTTCCTCCAAGGGCTGAAGTCCCATGAGATGACCCTTGTGATCCCTCCTAAATCTGTAATCTGGTGATCCTGTGTTCCTATGCAATTGGACACTCTGGCTGGCCTTCTCCCAAGCTGTCCCGATGCTGGCTTTCCACACCACCCACCCAAGGCGAGGAAGTGTCTGGAGGCTCCGAGAGCATCTTGCTGGCCTGGAGACCCTATGGGCAGGGCCGTCTCCAGTGCAGCCTCCTCGCAGAACCAGCCTTCCTGGGCCACCTTCCCACAGACCTCACCCGGCAGATGGGCCGTCTGACGAGCAGCTCCCTGCAGGCGGCCAGCTGGCATCCTTCGGCCAGCGTCTGGCACCTCTGGGCTGCCACATTGCAATCTCTCTCCCACCCCCAGCCCCCCGGACACTGCCTTGGCACCATCGGCTCCCTGGCAAGCTGGCTTCCTTTGGACACACACCTGGTGCGGAGAAGCAGACAAGCCACCCTTCTTGCCAGTTGGCACAGCCAGCCTAGCCTGGCAGAGCTAGGCAGAATGGCAGCTGATGGCGGAACAGATTTCCGCGGCCCGCTCGGTGCCAGAAACTGAAATGGTGGTGGCAGGATTTTTTTTAATTATTAATTAAAAAAAAAATTGCCTGCTCTTCAGCAGCAGACAGAGCTCCCGGCGCCTGCCAGATCTCCTCTTCCAGGCAGCGTGTTGATTTTTAAACATGTGAGCCCATCCTAAGAGGACGGAGCCAGCAGGGAGCTTGGCGCTATGAAATGGTCAATGAGATTCAGCATAGAGGAACTTCTCCGGGTGGTGCACAGGATCTGAGTGTGGGGTGGACACCCTTCCCCCCCACCTCTGCTCCTCGGGGTGGGGGCATGTCCCCTAAGAGGTCAGTCCTTTTTTGGACAGGGTGAAACAGAGCAGAACCCCGACATCAGCCAGCAGATATGCAGCCGGCCACCAACTGCCCCCAGTCTTCCCCCCTTGGTTGATGGGGATCATAATTCCCCTGCATTCATAGAAATCCCCTCCGATTCTCCATCAGCACATACATTAGCATGTTCTCTTTATGCAAAACTGGGGGTGCCCCGTTTTCCTTCTGGTGGGCCCTGCTCCCTTCTCTGGTGAGCTCCCCCTTGTACTCGGATCAGACCCATTTCTCCAAGCATGTATAAAACATCGGCGGGAACCACTTACGCCCCATGCAGATTTCGCGAGACCGAACCAAACATTTTGGGCAGATATATACGTAAAGACATCACGACGTGTCATGGCTGGGTGCGGGAAGGGTTTCCTCAACGGTTGGGAGCCCTGTCTCTGCCTTCTTCCATGGGGAGCCCAAACTCACCGAGAAAGGAACAGGCAGGGCGGAGTTTGGCCCATCGATGGGAAGAGCCAGCCTGAGCCGAGTCCCTTGGCAAGCGTCCGCACTTGGAAAAGAAAACCTTTGTCCCACTTCTTTCCGCTTTTGATCCCACCTCAGAAATGAGTTATGGGGAAGATGCAAAATTTGCACCCACCTTGTTTAAGAATGGTTCGCCGCATCCCAGTTGGCTGGTCCTTCCTGCCTTGATCCTTCAAGATCTGGGTCACTCATTTGTGGGAATGCTTGGAAAGAGGGACGGATCCTAATCCCTCCAAAGAAACAGCAGGCTCCAGCCTCAGACCTGTCTGGGAGGGACTGGTCCTCACTGGGAATGAATTGGAAAACTCTTAACCAGAACATTGTGCGGTTGGTGTTTATTAGCGCGATCCTGACCCCTCCATCAGGGGGTGACAGAGCAGGATTTTATTTGGGTCTAAAGACCCTCTCAATTAAGATCTGCACCTTGTACCCTGTCATCCGTTCCCCCCCCACACACACACGCACACCAGTTTCCTTTGGAGGTGAATTGAATGAACTCCCTCACCCACCCTCTCCATCTCCAGCAAGAATGTGCTTCGCAGTTTTACAATCGCATTTAACGAAGTGTTTGGGTGTTCATTAAAGGCTCTTTGTTTTCGTTTTACCCCAAATGCCTTTAATCACCTCCTTGAGTTTGGTGTTTTTTTCTTCTTCTTGACATTGTCTTTTTTATGGGGTCTTATGTTGCTGTTACTGATTTTTAGAGGGTTTGAGAGTTGGTTTCCTCGTGTGGCTGCAATATTGCCTTTGTTCTGAATTATTCTTTGTTTAAAATGTTGCTTATGTCGTTACCTATTTTGGGAGATTTTACATAAATCTTCCTTATGTACATAAATTTTACCTGCGTGAAGAGGAGGGCTATGAATCATGTAGCTAAACAAACAAATATAAATCATGACCGGGTCCCACTTCCTCCAAAACAAGCTGTCACTCCTTTAGGGACACTGGAGCTGGGGAAAATAATAATAATTAAAAAAAAAAACACCCAGCGAGGTGTGAAAAAAAAAATCCATGACGTGGCCCCAAGTATTGGAGAGGATTGTGGGGGGGGGGGGAGTAGAATCGGGCCTCCATCTAAGTTTGTGCTTAGCCCAACTCTCTTACCTGGGATAATAGCCCACCAAATGTAATATGGGAATGCTTTACATGAGGCAGCTACAAGATGGCATTTTTCACGAAGAAGAATAAGAAATGACACCATCCGAACTGCAAAAAAATTGCAATAATAGGAACAGCATACATACTGCGCTGATATTTAAGAGAATCTTAGGGTTTGGGTCAAAAATTGTATCTGTTGTATAATACCAGTCAATGTTTTTTATCATTTTGATTGACTGCGCCTGGTGTTTTTTGAATAATAATCTCAGAACTGTGGAGCTGTAAGGGACCCCGCGGATCATTGAGTCTGACCCCTCTCCAGGGGCAGGAATCGAACCCCCAATCTCTATCTCTGCAGACAGAGGCCTAAAGCACAGCACTACAAGCCCCTTCTCTCTCCCTACCTCCCACCATGTACGAAAATCCATCTCAACCAGCTTTTGAATGCAATGGCAAAAGCCCTGAGAGACATGCTCAGTGTAATTTCAAGCCACATCTCTTCCCCCCCCCAGCCCCTTCTCGACTGACTTTTCATTGAGATCCACCGTGCACTGGCATCCTTTCCCGGGGGGGGGGGGTGTCTGGAAGCGATCCTGATCCTCTCCTCCCCTGCTCTTTGGAGCCCACCTGAAGCCGCTCCTCCCTTCCTCTCTCACTGCCCCCCACCCCCCTTTTCTTTCCCTTCCAGGGCCCGGGTAGGCAAGGGGGTCTCAGGCGCCCCTCCGTGCGAGCCTTAAAAACAGGGCCCGCTCCTTCACTTTGCCCTTAAGCGCTATTTGTTAAATATAGTTTCTTTGGAAATGCCTTTAATTTCAGGCTAAAATGTTGAAATTTTATTTTGGAGAGTGCACCCTTTCTCCCCCCCACCACCAACGCACATGCACGCACACACACGCACACACTTCTCTCCCTCTTGTGCATGAATATTAATGCTTTCTCAGAGAGATATTCTTGGAGAGAGAGAGGGAGAGAGAGAGGGAAAGGGGTGGGGGGTGGGGGAACAGCCCAGGAATAAATTAAGTACCTACAGATTTTTCTAATTCCTCTTTTTTTTTTTTTAGTGACACGCCGTCATTACATCAAATTACTGAGATGGTCTCCCACTTGTGTGTGTGTGTGTGTATGTATGTGTGTGAAAATTATGGAATATAAAGTATATGTAAATGCAGCAGGAGGCTGTGAAGAAAGGGGAGGGCCAAGGGAGGGGGAAAGAGGGAGGGAAGGAGGCATTAGGTATTCTGTCGGCATCCTTGCGAGCCAATTAATCAAGCAGCGGCGAGGAAAGACGCAGAAGCGATGGGTTCGCCCTTCATGTTGATGAGGCCAGGTCTGGGCAAATGCTGGCGCACCTGAGCTCCGAGTGAGGCAGGCCGCAAGGGATCATGGGAATATCTTCACGCCTTTGTCTTTCTCGTGAAGGATAGAAAATGTCAAGCTGCTTTTGGGCTGCATGAGAGAGAGAGAGAGAGAGAGAGAATCGGCAGTCCAAGGAGGCAGCCACGAGGCAGGCAGGCAGAGAGTTAACTCTTTCCAGGCCTCTTGCACAGATTCAAAGCCGGCCATCCTCCTGGGGTGTGTGTGTCTCCTCCTCCTACCCCCCCCCTCAGATATCCACAGGGCAGTTTCCATTTGCTGTATGCATTACCAATCATTTAATAACTGTGGTGCTTGGCCATGAATTCACTGGGGTCCCCATTTTACAGGTAGAGGAACTGAGGCCGAATAAGTGGATTGGCCAAAGGATTGTCTGTTTCACTCTGACTTCCCCCCCCCCTTCTCTCTCTCTCTCTCTCACACACACAGGTGAACTTTGAGTTTTGTGATGGTTGCCCAAGGCCTAAGCCCTCCCTCATGGGCTTCTGCCTCAGACCCCCCCCCATGCCTCCCGGACTGGGAAACAGTTGCCCTGTCCATTTCTGACCCTGCCCCCCCCCCGAACCTTCGCAAAGGCACCCCACGGGGTTGCAGCAGAACAAGGCCTGGAGCGGTCCCTCCCCCAGCCTTGATTCTCCATGGGGCATTGATCCGCCTCGCAGGGCTGTTGTGAAGATAAAGGTATAAAATTTCCTGGGTCAGGCTAGAGGTTTTCAGGGAAACTCCACCCCTACCCCACGCCCACCACCCCCCCCAGCAGGATAGAGGCCCCCAGCTCTTTCTGCTCTTCCCTGGGAGCTGATATCCCAGGAAGCCCATCTAGGCAATAAAGCCTTTGTCCCCCTTAGGGCTTTTTGGGGGGGGGAGAGAGGGGGGAGCAGTTCCACCAGCAGGGCTCCCACAGGGCACAGTTGCAGGCACAGATCTGGGGAAGCAGTTTACAAAAGTAATTGCTCTAGTTACTTGTTATGGCGTTGGAAAGTAACTTGTTGCCACCTCTTGTAAGATGGCTTGCAGAGAAAGTGGGGTGCGGCCCCTGTGAACTAGCTTGGTTCCCACCCATCTCTCTCTCACACACACACACACACACACACTTGGAGGAACGTCAGGCCAGGCGACGCCTGTCCTAAGGACGAGGTCAGCAAACCAGCTGGACCGACCGGGTTGCAGGTCGCCGTGTAGATTCCGACGTGTTCCTTCCAAGACAGGAGAGCGATCCCTCTGGCCGCCTCTCTACGTGGGTTGCCTTCTGCCCTGCACCGCGCTGTGTGTGCCTGGAAGCCATCCCCCCGCCCCACCCCACCCCCTGTTTTTTTTTCCAGGCAGGCCTTGCCAGAGAGATCAATAGCTGGGCATGGGGCGGGTGGGGCGGTGGGGGCTGGGATCACAGGCGGGAACGTTTAAGGGAAGAATCAGGGGGTGGTCTTCCATGCCGCCCCCCCCCGTCTTGCAGAGGGGATGCCCGGCCTGCTGCATTCCAGGGAAAGCCACCCAGAGACGCCTCTCTAGAAACGCAGAAGAGGTCCTTGCCGGAGGCCTCTCCTTATATGCAGGCACATTTCTCTGCTTCTAATTAGAAATAAAGACTATCTTACAGATATAATTAGTGCCAGGTGGCTAAAGATTAGAGGGGACAAGCATCGGTGGGGGTGGGGAGATGGGGAGGGCCAGGTAGGCGGGCAAAGGCTGCTGGGCCAGCGGCCGGCCCAAGGCGGGAGGGCTCACCCCACCTCACCCCCTGGCCTCTTGAACCCCACACCCTCTGCTGCTCAGCAGCTGCATTTAACATCCTTGGGGCTGCAAAATTTCTCTTCCTCTTTTGAAAGATACTGAAGTTGCGGGAGTGGGTGTGTGGATCAGGTGGACTCTATTTATGCACACATATGTGTGTACGTGTGCAAAACTGCTGGAGGGCCCCACACGGTTATAACAGGGGCCCCGGGTGTGTAGATAATAACCTGGCCCAGTGGGGAGTGCACGGTGGGCCCGTATTTTCCTTGCGCTCTCTCTCCCCCTGCCCGCCCTCCCCCCCCCCAGCCAGGTCTGTATGTCAGACTGGGTACATGCGCAGGCTTCTTTCCAGAGTTTCCTTCCTGTTTTCGCTTCTGCTGCTAAGTTAGAAAAGGCCTGCATGCACAGAAAATCTATACGAGAGGTTTCCCTGCCTGGGTTTAATGTTCACTTTCTCCTGCACTATCACTAAATAGATTTTATGATCAGAAAAACCGCTGGCTGGAATTTTGGACGGCCACAACCGCCAATCAGTGTCGAGGATGGAAGAAAGGTGTTTCCGAAGGGGAAGCCAAATGAGGGGAGTTGCATTTAGAAGTTGGCAGAACATTATCCTTCCAGGGACGGAATTTTTCAGACCTGTGTCATGAACAGGGTTCACCTCCTGGTGACCAGCCACCCAACAAATGCAGGACAGGTTTTCTACCTCTGAAGCTGCAAAGCGTTGGGAAATGCTTTTAGTTCTTAAAGCAGCAGGGCTTCTGATTTCAAAGCTCCCAAGGACCTCCGCAGGGGGACCGAGCCTTCTGCCCGGGCCTTCAGAGAGAAGAGTTCCTACAGGGTCTTCCAGCCGCTGAGCCTGGACCGCAGGTGTCGTCCCTTACGCTCCTGCTTAAGGGAATCCAAGCCAGGTAGCCGGAGTCCCGCTTCATCCTGGGTCTTTCTTTCATTCGGCCTCCAATCTCCTTTAACATCTCATTTGGTTCGCTCTCCATCAGGGCTGCCAAGGCCACAGACAAAGCCTCCCTTCCCTGGATGGACGGCGCTGCGCCCGGTGGAACTGACCGATGAGGGAACTGAAGGCCACGCCAGGAGCCAGTGGCTGAGGAGAGTCAGGAGGAGAAGCCGTGTGGGGGGAGAAGGGGCCTGTGACCCCCACCACCTCCCATTCAGGAGCAAAACCTGGGAGTGTCGAAGACTCCTGTGCAACTTAACCTCTTGTGTCCCATCTCCTGATCTTGGCACACTTTGCATTGGGGACTACAAATCCCAGATTCCACAGCTGCGCTTCTACAGCTGCTTCTCTAAGAATTGTAGCCAAAGATGGCTTACACTACTTGCCAGAAAGAGGATGAAGGAAAAGAGGGGCTCCCGGGAGACCCAGAGGGGGCTCGTCTTTTACTTCCGCTGATGTTCCTTTTTACTGTGGGCTCATGGGTTCTGTAGTACCCCTCTCCCCTCTCTCCTCTTCCTCTTCCAATCCCAGATTTGACAGCAGGGGTCTCTGTTTTTAAAGCACAAGAATACCCTTCCTCTCTGACCCGTCCCCACATCCACACACCCCTCTCCCGACCACCATGGATGCCCGCTATGGGACCCAGGCTGGGGGGTGCTGCCCCATGCATGAGTGATAGGAGAGGACCCCCCCCCCCTCTCTTTTGCATTGGTGCTCAGAAGGTGTCAACAGCTTGATCTGTCCATGTTTGGCTCGTTTTTTTGCTCAGAGTTGTTGATGGCTAAGAGCGGCGTTGGGTCTCTAGTAAGAAGCGGGGCCTTTCCTTGATGCTGGAATTTCTGTGCTGCTCTCGAGACCCTGGTGGCATTCTTGTATTAAAAAGGAAAAAAAAAATCAGGAGTGTCAGCGGTGGCGTTTCCTTCCTGAGCCCTCTTTGCTCATTTCAGTTGGAAATATCCTGTTGGTGAGACTGACATTAAAGGAAACAGCGCTTTCCTTGATGCTTGAATTGTACATACAGCATCTCTCTCTCTCTCTCTCTCTCCCACGCACACACCGCCCCAGAAGTCTCAAGGCAGGCAACCACCGGCCATGGTTTCCGGGCCCTCCCTTTGCAGCTTCCAGAATCGATACCCCTGCTAAGACTTCGGCTGTGTTTACTTCTCCCTGATAATAAGGAGCGGGGGGTGGGGTGGGGGGGCCCTATCAAGAAACATGTGTAATTCACCCAAACACCCGCCCTGCGGGAACCCCACGGGCCGGGAGCAGCCCGGCGGCCCAACGGCGGCATATTTCACTGCACAACGTGTGGAGGAAGTTGAATTATTGGGACCTGTGACGTTTATTTAGTTACACGCCTCCGCTGGGAGTTTTCAGGGGCCATTACGGCCGGGTTTTTGCATGGCTAGTTTACATGCCTTCGCTTGTTACGGGTGTCTCTCTTCTCCTGCCCCTCACACTCAATTTCCATTCAAAGCTTGGCAGGCGAGGTGTCAGGGCTAAAAAATGGAACAGCCTCCCTCCGAAATGAAATAATTTTGTTGTTCAGTTCCGAGCGATTTTGTAATTTCATGCTTGTGTATGATAATTTTATGCTGTCCTGCTCCACGTAACTCAGCCCTGCCAAAACCTGACAGGTGATAAATACAATCTTTTCCGCCCAGCGAACGACAGGCCAGCGCCAGGGAGAGAGAAGAGCAGGAAAAGGGACCATTTTTGCATTCCGCGTCCAAGGACCACGGGTGCCCGAGCGAGCCTTTTCTTTCATCATTTCATGCCTCCATTTGGAACGGCTTGTCCGTCCTTGGTGTTGAGCCTGAAGGATCCGAGGCGGGGGTGGCAGGATGGGAGCCGGGCCTACATGTGGCAGGCGCGCGTGCGAGCGCGTGTGTGTCTGTGTGTGTGCTTGAACTACCCCAAAAGAGGAAAGGACGACTTTGGGTTTGCATGCACACACCTCGATGCGCATGCGTGCCTCCTTTTTCCCTTCCTCTCCTGGACCGGCAGTCAATGATTTAGAGCCGTGTCTTTCTAATGGAATTCAATAGAACTGTAACCTTTCGGAGAAATTATTTTTACAAATCTGTTAAACATTTGAAAGACAGCCCTTTCCAATAAAAGAATAGAGCTCCTTAACATTTATCACGGGGCCACAGATTTTTATAACAGTTAACTTCAGATGATTTTTGTGAAAAATATTTCTCCTCGGGAGAGAGAGAGAGAGAGAGAGACAGAGAGAGAAGCCCAAAGACGATTAAGGGGATGCCAGACAAGCAGTGGGGGGTAGACGTGTAGCTGGCAGGTAGAAAAGAGAAAGGTGAACCTGTTAGAATTAAATGGGAAGGGAGGAAACGTGGGGAGGGGTGTGCGGGTGTGCATGACAGCAGGATCCCTCCTGCTAAAACCCAGGAAGACCGCAACTGGGGTGGGTGGCACGCTAAGATGCTTGCTGGATTTTAGTTCAGCCGGTGGACTGTACACTTTTGAATTGCACAATGTGAGGAATTGTTTGCACATTTGTATCATTTCTGCACACCCCGGTTTGTGCCATTTCCGCACGCGGCCTCCGCGAGAGCATTCCTCAAGAGCCACCAGAGGCATCTCACTCTTGAGGGGCTGAAAAGAAAAAAGGCTCGACTCCTGTCCAGCAGTGCTTTGGGGTGGACGCGTCCAGGAGCGTGAGGCCCTGCCCTGTTGCTTTACCCCCACCCCACCCTCCAGAGAAGAACAGGCCACAGGAATCTCTTTGGAACAGGATCTGGCCCTTGGGTCAAAGGGATGCCCCACTGTTGGAAGAAAGGATCCTTTCACCCACGGGGAGGTCGTGGGCCAGCCCTCCAGAGAGAGGGCGGCTCTTTGGCGAAACAGGACAGGAGGCGACCCCTCAAGGGGCCCGGAGGTTCCCCCACTGCAAGAAGGGCATTCTCAGAAGGGTCTGGGAACCGCTCTGCGCTCCCTGGGAGAAGCAGCCCCCTCCCACCTCGCTTGCACAGAACTGCAGGGTCAAGGCAGAGATTTTGGTGTTTGGTGTGATGGATTTTGGAGACCAAAACACAAGACTTGCCAGCCCGAATCCTGCCTGAGCTGCTTCACTCACTCACGGGACCCTGGAATTCCCAGGGGGGTCAGAAGACACACACACACACACACACAGAGAGAGAGAGAGAGAGAGAGAGAGAGAGAGAGAGAGAGGTCACTCTCCCAAGACTTTGCTTGTTTGATTCCGTTGAAGGTCGGCAGCCAAAAAGTGGGGCTTGAAACAAACCGGGCCTCGCTTCCTTCTGGTGCTCTCGCTGCCTCCTGCTCTTCCGGCTGAAGCTGAACCATGCAGAGGTCTATCTTGAATGAAAAATAAGGGAACCACCATGTTCATCCTAAATGGAAGTGGGAAAAGATTGCAGTATTTTAAAAGGCAGGACAGAGCAAAATACAGAGACTGAGCAAGAACAGAGAGCAAACTAGAGAGACCCGACCTTCAGTGACAAGCAGAGGGCAACTCTTTCCCATGTAAGGAAACCCTTGCTGACTTTCGGAGAGGGAGCTGCCCTTTAGTTACGATCCCGGGCTTCCTGGACAGGATGGCGGGGGGGGGGGGGGAAGGGAGCTGAATTCACGAAGCCACATGGGTGGCGCCAATGGGTGACAACTGCTGCCACAGGGAAACCATGGCCGATGGGACGAGGACGGTGGGAACAGAAGTCCAAAGTTGCCTTTCATTGTTGTAAACCACCTCGGGTCCTTTTCAAAGAGAAAGGCGGGGTAAAAATATTTTAAATAAATAAATCTAGGGGTTCCTCCCCACCTGTCATCCGACCCCGACAAGACCAAGCCAGTGCTGGGAAGAGGGCAGGGGAAGTGAGGAGCAGTGGGAGGAGAGGGGCCAAGGGGAAAAGCTGAGCACAGGAAAAAAAAGATGGTGGTCTGTACTTTTCAGAAGTGGTGTTAAGGAGGGAAGGTCTGGGCCTCAACCACAATGGAGTAAGTTTGTCCTTTTTCTCTTCCCCCTTTCTACCAACCCCCCCCCCCCCAAAAAACCATCTGGCACAATCCAGAATTTTTGAGAACTCAGAAGCTTGCATATTTTTATGATCCTGCCACGGAGCCTACTTTCTGTCGGGTCTGCCCACCTGTGGATTTTGGGTTTGGTTCAAGGCACCTTCACCCCACTGACTTCTCTTTTACTTCCATGGACCAAGGTACGGAAGTAAATCTCTTTGTGTGCATCTTTCTTTCTTTCTTTCTTTCTTTCTTTCTTTCTTTCTTTCTTTCTTTCTTTCTTTCTTTCTTTCTTTCTTTCTTTCTTTCTTTCTTTCTTTCTTTCTTTCTTTCTTTCTTTCTTTCTTTCTTTCTATGCCACCTCTGGATCACGGTCTCTGGAAAATACAGATGAAACATACATAACCATTAGAAACTCTAGGAATCCTAGAACTGCCTAGGAGCTGATATATTTCTCCGGGAACGGTATGTATTATATTAAAACTATATAAAGGGTTTAATAAAATGGGGGAAATAAAGCCGGAGCGAAGGCTCTCAATCTGCAGGGAGAGGAGGGGAAGTGATCTTTCTCTGATGCCTATTAAATGTTCCAGCAGATGAAACCTTACACTCTGCCAGGAAATGAGTTCGCCACTAGCCGACTGGGGCTGTCGCCCAGGCTCAGCTTTACCACTGTCATTCCTCTTCTCCGAGCGGCAATCCATTACGCCGCTTCCATTTTTCATTCCTGGCTGGTCCCCGATGCAAATTCCCCTCTCTGTTGTTTATATTAGGTTTTCAAATATATGGAAATCCAGCGGTCGGAAGGGAGAGGGCTGAGGCCAGGAAGGCTCCCAATCCATATCCTCGACTCCACACACGCATGTATAAAACACCCCCCAAAAATGTCTCTTCGGTTGATAACAGCACCCGGGGGTGGGTGCAGACAGTGGGTGCTCTTGTGCGAGGATTCTGTGCCAAGGACAAGAGGATCCTCTGGGCAACTTGGACAAAGCAGGTGGCCTTTTGGATAATGTGTGTCTAAAGTTGCAAAGGTTGCTTCTGCTCCAGGAAGTGCTCCCTCTGAAAATCCAGCAGGCCTTTTCCAATGGCTTGGCCAAATAGGTGTGTTTTAAAATCAACGTCTCCTTCAAGGAGTTCACCTTTCTCATTTTCCAAGTCTATTTTTTTTTTCTACTTCTGAAGAGTCATCCAAGGGGAACGTCTTCCTTGTTAGGATCAGCCAACGTTTCGTGTATCAGGATGTAACCATCTCAGGTTTGCAGCCCTAAAGGGCTGTGACTTGTGTGTTCTTCCTGCTCTCTTCCCAACCCAACCCAACCCAACCAGTTTTGTTCTTGGCTTTTAGGCATTCTGGAATGGTGCAAATTGCTAAACATTGCTCTTTCGCGCATAAAACAAACATGCATGCCAAAATTTGGCAGTTCTGTCCAGATTTGTGGGTCCTTTGGGGAGAGTGGAATGGAGCAAGACAGGGGTGGGAGGCCATCAAAAAATCATAATCAATTAGCTCTCTCTCTTTTTTTTGCTGCTGACGCACCTGTTATTTTGCGGTTGTGGGATACAGGTGGTTTTGCCTCTTTAGACAGATGCTGAGGTCCCTGTTCCTTCCTTCTTCTCCAACTAACCAAGTTGCCCACCTGGAAGTGCAGAGACCTTCCCTGGCCTGGCCTGCCCCCATCCAAGATAGGGATCTCCTGTGTCCAAGAACGGTTCCCTTTTTGGCCCTCTTCCTCCACTCCACGGAGGGTGGTTATTCATTCCCAGTCATTCCAATTTTTCATCTTTTCCTCTTTGAACTCCAGATGATGTCCTCCCAGCCTCTTTGTTTCCTCTGGGACTTCTTTCTCCAAAACATTAACAGAGAGCCAAGGAGCCAACAGGGTGAAAAAGTCTAAATTAGGAATTCTCCCCTCTTCCTTCTGGTCACTGCTGCCAGACTGTGGAACTCCCTCCCACTGGAGGCCCGGCTGGACCCATCTCTGCTGTCCATCTGCAAGAAGGCAAAGACCTTTCCATTCAGGCAGGCTTTTCCTTAGTGACTGGCAGTCTAAGGGAGATGGGTGTCCTTACAATGGGCCTTTCTTACCAACGAACCACAATCTCTGTATTTTGACATCTATATTTCGATGCTACGTATAAATATTTGCCATGTTATATCTCTTTCTCTTAAAATGGGGCTGCTGCATTGCTGTTTTTAATGTGTTTTTTGTACTGCTTTTATCTACAATAGTACTTTTTAATTTTTAATATATATTTATATTGTAATCATTTCTTATTAGTTTTTAAATACTTTTTTTAAAATTCTGAAAGTTGCCTCGGGCCCAGTCTCAGGAGAAAGACAGGGTAAAAATATTTTAAATAAACCCACAAATAAAAAGTGGTCATCCGGGGAGAGGAACTCTGCATGCTTGTTTGGAGTAAGTCCAGAGTAGTATTTGGTCTAGGCACCCTTGTGAGGGAGGTCGCTTGCTTGCCTGTAGTGTGGGTGGATGTCATCATGATGTCTCTCTTGATTCTAAGGGAGCGCCTTCTCCCCCCTCATGGCCAGAAGCTCTGAAACTCCACCACTTTGCTTTTAATTGCCCAATGAATCAATTAATTGCCAGGCGCCTCCCCTCCACCCCCACCACACAAAAGGAGAAGATGGTTAACAAACCACCAGTCTTCTCTCTCCCTCTCCCTCTCTCTCAAACTCGCTCGCTCGCTTGCTCTCTCAGCCCCTGACAAAGAGGGAACCTGTGCAGGATCAGTCCCAGATTGCAGCAAAGGACAGGGTGAGGGTGGGGGATGGGGTGGGGGTGCCGAGGGGGGGGGGAAGAAGAGATCTTTTTTTCTCCCCTTCCTTCTGATTCAAGGTCTGCTCCCTGCTTGAACGATCAACATCATTTCCATACTATAATTACATCGGCCAATCCTCTCCTGATTTTACTGCTATCTTGTAAGCCGTCCTGCTTGTGAGTAATTTAAAGCTATATGAGATGTCACCGGGCGCGAAACAATCCGCCCTCCAAGAAATATGGTCTCAGATAATAATTGATAAGTCCCATTAGGCCTGGGGAAGTGGGGGGGGGCGCCTGATTTCCCTCCCGGCTTCCTCCAAGATGGCCTCGTTGATTCACTTAATGCAGATTTAGTCTCTCTTGGCGTCATTGAAAGAGCCCCCCCCCCCCACATGCCTCCCTTCAGCACCCTTCCCGCCTGGAAAGACAAGCACCGGGTGGCCGGCCGGCCTCCTAAGGGGAGGAGAAGTCTCGTGGGGAGGGGAGGGCGGTGGTGCTGGCAGTGGCCGCGGTGGGTTTGATTTCTCACCAAGGGAGCAAAGTGAGGAGCACTGACACTCGTCAACTCATCCTCACTTCCAGGATATTCAGTAGATCAACTTGATTTATATCTGTGTTTCCACATAAAACACAGAGAGAGAGAGAGAGTCCCAAGCGGATGTGTCCCTTCTTCCCCCTTGGAGTCTCTTCCCCCTTGGGTCCCTCTTCTCTTCCCTGAGATGCTCCTCCGTGGCCTCCATGGCGTTCCTGCATCACCAAGGATCTCCCCGGACACGGTGACCCAGGTCCTCCTGCCTCCACACCTGCCCAAGAAGCTGGCTTGTCCGGCCATCTTCTCCTCGGACCCAAAGGCCGCCCTCAACAACTTCCTCCTTTGTTCTGGGGTGAGCACAACCGAGGAGCGGGGCCTGCTCTCCGTGCGCCTGCCAGCGACAGGGAGCTTCAAAGGGGGGGGGGGGAACGACTGTGTTTGCTCCCTGCAAGGAAGACTTGGCAATGGGTAGGAATCCTTTCCAACTGGCCCGGAGCACGTTCTGTCCAGGCTCTTTGGAGAAAACCTTCCATCCGAGGCTGCAGCTGTTTTGGAAGCGCTCACAGGTTTCTCACTAAGTTCTCATGGGCAACGTTTGTTGCTACACAACTATGTGTGAGCCACACCTAGAAGGGACATTTGGCCACAATGAAGCTGCAGCATCATCCAGGTGGGTGTCGGGCAGCTCCCGGGGGGGGCCTCCAGGGGCTGCCCTTTGCCGACAGGTGAGATGCAAACAGCCTGCGAGTGGCCTTCTCTTTATTTAGCACACCAAAAGAAAGAAGGAAGACTGTCCTGGTGGACCGAATTATGAGTTTCTAGCCTCATAAATACCTGTTACGGATAGAGCATCTCAGGCAGAGAGATCCCCTGGGAGTGATCTCTCTACTGGTTGAAACTGGGTTTCTGAAGGAAGGCCGCCCATCCATGCAAATTGAGCTCCTTCTTCTTTTTGCCACAAGGAGGAGAAGGAGGACATGGTTTTCTGTGGTTCCCTCTGGCCGAGCATCCAGGGAACCACCAGTCCCTCTGGTTTCTTCTTTTGTCTGGCATAAAGCACCCGGCCTGTCTCTTCAAGGCCCTCTGAGTGAGGCTGACTATGTGGGTATGGCCACCTGCCCTTGGCTTCTCTCTCTCTTTCTCTTGTTCTCCCTGTCCAGAGGGAGGTAGAGTTCATTGACCGGCAGCGATGGGCAGCTGTGGTGGAATCAGACAAGCCTTGCTTGAGATCGGTCAATCCTCAGGCCTTGAACAACCTTGGGTTGTGGGTCGGTTGGGACAAGGAGGTCTTGCGTCTTCTGGTTGTGTTTCATTTCGGGTCTCCCCTTCTTAACCACAAAACATCTGAGTTTGGGCGAGGATCCCAGGCCAACACGCACGCATTCCAGTTTGCAAGGCATTTGCCTGGGTGTTGACAGTTCTCCTTCCCACCCTGGACATTAGGGAAGGACCAAGAAGTCTTCCAAAGAGAGCATCTCATTCTCAGGGAAACAGAATGGGGAGTCGTGTGTGGTTGTGGCTTTTTTGTTTCGGAAGGCTTCTCAATGCATCCTAATTCAAGAATGGTTCCTGGCTTAAGAAGACCAGCTTCTGACCCAGTGGTGGTGGTGGTGATGGCAGTCAGTCTGGCCCTCTCCACCATCACGGCACAGATGAAGGGTCCCCTCGACCCCAGACAACGCAGGGCCACGCTCCCTGGCTGAGCAGAGCTGGAGTGAAAAAGAGCAGGGTTTGCACAGAAAAGCCTGCAAGGCCATATTTAATAGGTAGAGGACTGTAACCTGTTTGCTGTTTAATTGGCTCCAGACTAAACAGGCAATAGTTATCCAATTACGGAGCCATATACCGAGCGTCCTCTGTCCTGCTGTAGCTCAGAGGCTCACGGAAGCATTTAACTGCTAATAAACAAGGTTCTTGGCTTAATTTGAAAGGTTATTGCAATTTAATAAGATGAGGCTGCAGTAGCAGCAAGACCTCAGCTGGGGGGGGGGGAAGCTGCTCGAGAGTGATGCCACCCTGTGGGCGACGGAGGCGGAGGAGAGGCAAGGCCCTGCAGGCCATGCCCGGAAGAGCTGGGGAAAACCACCCCACCCCCACCCCTATCCCTGAAGGTGCAAGCTCCCCCCCCCCCGCTTGGCATGTGGAAGGTTCTGGGTTCTGCTGTCACCAGTATCTCCAGGAAGGGCTGGGACAGTCCTGCGGTGATGGCCTCGCCTGATCTCTGAAGCTAAGCAGGGTCAGACATGTCGGGGACTTGGATGGGAGACCATTCAGGACAGAAGACCAACGATTATTGGACAGGCTGGGGAAGAGTCCAGAGGGAAACCATCAAGGGCCCGACTCAGGATGAAGGGACTTTGGAGGTTCCTGAGGGTTGACCAGGTGTCAGCCAGCCCCCAGTGTTCCCCTGCTCTGCGAAACGGCTCAAAAGCCTTCTTCAGGCAACTGGAAGGTTAACCAGGCAAGGAGCGTCCCTGCTGTGGCCGGGGCCCTCCTGGGCTGGTTGGGCCACCCGAAATGCCTCTGCACCCAAGAGGTTTCCTGTCAAATTCCTGCCTTCCTCCCCTCTCCACCCCCCCGCCCCCCCCCCCCCGCTGTCTTGCCCCACCAGTGCTTCTGCTGAGGAAGCCGCCTCCTGCCACTCGGAAGGCAGAAATGGAGGAGTGGGAAGGCTTGCCTGATGGGTGGAGCCCCAAAAGGTCCAGACCCCCCCCCACTGCTTCCGCCCCCCAGATCCAGAGGTCTTGTTGCCCCCCCATCCCTTCAGGAGGTGCCAAATCCAAAAAGAGAAGGGGGAGGGCTTGCTTTCAATTGTCCCCTGAAAGGGTGGAGGAAGGGCTGGGAGGGGCAGGCCGGACCAGCCAGTCTGACTAAATTCTTTGGCAATTATGCACATAAACAAATCACTTTCCCCCAAATTGCTTCTTTGGGGAATTGACTGTTCCTGGAAATGAAACGCAAACAGATTATTAAAAAAGAGATCCCCGTCGGGAGAGAAGCCGTATTTACAAGAGGAGCTGTGCCTAGCTGGACTTCTAATTGCTGTTCATTATCTCATATTGATTTAATTAGCTGCTGCTCTCAGGTCTAAATTGCCTGCTGTCCTCAGTGGGGAGTTAGGAGCTAGGGTGTTTGAACTGACCTCGTTGGGGGGGGCGAGGGGGTGACTGGAGGGCCCCCCTCTCCCTCCCTCCTGCCTTCCCTCCCCCTCCCCCTCCCCCTTTTGGAAAGGCACCTCAGTCACCAAAGGACGGGGGGGGTCTCATTCGAGGGGTTCAGCTGAAGGGAGGGAAGGCCTTGAGGGGGCTCCCTCCCCCCCCACACTTCCTCCGAAGGAGCTGCAAAGACCTAATTAGCTGGAGTAATTATGCCATAGGTCTTCATGATGCAGGATTAGGATGAGGAGAGGCAGATCAGGAAGGTGGATTAAGCGCCAGGAAGGGCTTCTCCTTTGCCCACTGCCATGGCGGGGGCCCGGAGGGGCAGAGAACACACCAGGGGCCAAGCCATCCCAGAAGCGTGGCGGAGCCACCGACACCGGTTTGCATAAACGCGCTCGGTCTAGTTCACCTCTGCAGATGCAAAATTAGGTACACAGTACCGGGGTTTTCTAGGTGTAAAGTACCCGGAAGCAATGAAGTCCCCAAACTGCCTTCCCCCACCCCCGGGGGGGGGGATTTGGGACAGTGCAGCTTACCCAAGGCCACCCAGGCTGGCTTTTCTGCTGGGAGGCCCTGGGGGGGGGGAAATCAAACTCCCGACCTCTGGCTCGGCAGCCAGGGAGACAACTCACTGAGCTGGCTAGCCAACCAGCTTACGGGTTAATAAATTCTTCTCTTGTCCTGCAATGGAAACCCCTCCAGAGTAGCTCTCAACAAACAAACAAAGCAAGCAGCAGAAATAAACAGAAGAGAGAAATGATATGATTTGAAAAGAAATTAAAACATGAGAGACGTTCCTCTGGAAAACCCAATGGGGCTGTTTTGGTGCTACGGCTGAAACATTGTCTTTAGCGCAGAAATTCGTGCTGGGTAGTTTCCCTTGCAGGAATTCAGGCCAGGAGGTCGGGCTAAATAAGGTCCGAGGGCCCTGGAAGTTATTTTGTAAATGCTTTTTTATGACTTCCTCTTATCACAGTATTTTGTTTGTTTGTTTTAAGAAAAGAACAGAAAGTAACAAATGCCAAATGAAAAGCCCAACAAGAAAGGCAGGAACTTGTTTTTAAAAAATGATTTGTTACATTGAAGCGAGTTAATGACAATGAGTTACATTCAGCATGTTGCAAGAAAAAGCAAGCATGTATCTGATGGTCCAAACTCTGCTCTGTGTGTGTTGTTTTTTTTTAACGGAGGGGCAAACCTTGGTGTGTCTCTAAACATTTGGCAGCATGTGAAGCTTCTTGCCTTGTCTTGCAAGAGATTTAGCAGAACTGACAAGGGAGAGGCTGAATGCCCTGGTCGGTCCCCCCCCCCCCGTCAGAATAATGCAGAGCCTGGAAAAGTGATGGCCGGCAACGCATCCCCCCCCCCCCCCGATGTCACATCCAGGCTGAGGATTCTGGGAGCGGTAGTTTGAAAGAGCCATTTGCCTCTGGAAGAGTTCCAGCCTCGCTCTGCTCCTCGTGGTGGCCCACACTCTCCCTGCTCTCGTGGGTCTGTGCACGCACGCTTTTGCACAAGCCTGCGGCCCTCCACGCCGTGTGCTGACAGACCCTTCCAGCCCTTTCCGGTTTGCATGACGCTGCTGTCTTTTGACCTCACTCCGGACGCCGCCTCTGAGTCGCGCAGAAGGTTTCTCCTTCGCTGTGCCCAGGGGGACCGTCCTCAGCCCCAGCCAGGGTGTGATGCCGAACTCTTTTTTTGGGGGGGGGGACAAAGGCAAGGCCTGGCCTCCTTCCTGGCTGTGACAAGCCAACCAGGAAGGGAAGCCCGTCGGTCTCCCAGCTGGGGAGTGAGCAGGAACCGGAGGAAGAGAAATCAGGCATGAGGGGGGGGGGCTGCCTTGGACAAGCTAGGGAGGTGGCCTGGTGGATCAGAGTGCGAGGAAGGGACCTTCGGGCAGCCCGAAGGAAGGGTAGGGGTCTGGGCTCTCCTGGAAGCCCTGCCCAGGAGGCTGGGAGGAGGGCTGCCCTGCCCTGCCCTGCCCTGCCCTGCCCTGCCTGCCGAGGGGACTGGTGGAGGGCCTGCCCCTCCCTGGTTTATTAGGGCAGCTTCGGAGACGGGCTCTCTACTTATTGGAGGCGGGCAAGCTCCAGAGGTGGCATTTGGGGTTGGAAGGGAAGGAGGAGAAGCAAAGGAGGCTCCCGCCAGAGAAGGAGGTGGTGGCCAGGAAAAGGGCAAGGCCTAGTGCCAACGTTTATAGGAGAAGTGGAACCTGGGGGGGGGGGGACAGAGGGCAGGACTTGGTCCTTGTTCAAGACAAGCCACAGCGCCTTAAGTCCCCATTCCTCCCTCAGAGGGAGGGAAGGGAGTCTCAGAGGCTGCTTTGGGCCACGGCTTGCCCCAGGTGAGAGAGAGGCTGGGGGAAGGAGGGAGAGGGCTGTGATGGGGGCCCCTCCAGACTTCATACTGTATCCCATGCCATGGAGAGGGTTGTCTCGTGACTGCTAGCTCGCTTCTCGAAAATAACAGGCCAAGCGAGAGAGAAGTTATCTCATAGGGGTCTCACATCGTTCGATTCACCAAGGAATTCGTTCTAGCTACCAAAACATTGAACTTGTCAAATCTCTCTCTCTCTCTCTCTCTCTCTCTCTCTCTCTCTCTCTCTCTCTCTCTCTCTCTCTCTCTCTCCCTCTCCTGGCTGGAAAGGAACTTTTGTTGATTCCCTTTCTGAGCAAGAGTACATTCCATGGCTTTTCTGCCCCTTGTCTGGACGGCTGCATTTGGGCCCCTGTGCCCGAGAACCAGGCAGCCCTTCTCTGCTGGGTCATCCCTTCTTAAGGACCCAATTCCTTGGTGGTGCCATCGTTACTCATGAATAAACCATTCCTCCACAGGCTAAAACAAAGCCCCAGCATTAATACACCCTTTCTGGCCTTAGGGATGGTGTCTCTCTCTCTCTCTCTCTCTCTCTCTCTCTGTGTGTGTGTGTGTGTGAAAGGAAAGACATGTTTTGAGCTGTTATGCAAATTGGCCTGTTAAATAAAGAATATTCCTGGGCAAAATAATTATGCGAGCGCCATCTTCTCTCCACAGAAGGTGCCAAAAGGTATTTCCTTGATGTCAATTAACGGCTTGTTAGTCCTGACGTTATCACAGGCAATACACCCTGGTGGGGTCCTCGGTGTGAGGCTGACATGGTTCGGTCCCCATCCTGCCCTCCTCGCTCCTCGTTCCTCTCTGTTTACAACTCTGTGTAATAAATGTCATTTTTTCAAATGTTAACCTGTTTGATATTTAATCTGTCATTAAGACACTGTGTGTGTCTAGGAAGAAGGGGAAGCCATGTGGGATGCGCACCATTTAAAAGACTCCCCCCACTGCTGGGGTGCCCAGAAAGGGAGAGGCCGGTAGCTGGTCGGCCTCCCTGGATCCCCTGAATTTTCCTCCCACAGAGGTGAGCCTTCAAGGCCCAACAAATCAATTTTCTGGCCTCAAGGATTGCCAGGGGCTGTACAAACTCCTTAAAAGCACCCCCCCCAAAAAAACCCAGCAGAGGAGGAAGAGACCCAAACTAAGTCAGACATGGCCAAAAATCCACCCCCAATTTTGTAAAATGACAATTTTGAGGTGTTAAATTGGGGAAGATTGCCTGTCCTTTATTTTAAAGGTGCCTTTTATGTTTCTGTTTGTTTTGCTTAGGGGGAGGAAATGGGTAGACCCAGGAAGCGGGGGAGGGGGAGCCAAGGAGCATGGAAACAGCTGTAGGGGAGTGGGGGGGTCATGGCTGCGCCTTCCACTCCCCCAGGTGTGTTTCCCCCTTTCTTCTGCTGGGAGTCAAGGCTTAAAACCCGCAGACAGAGCAGGGGGGAAAAAAAACCTTCCTGTCCTTTGACAGTAATTGTTCTCACTAACAAGGATGAAGCAATTTACATTTGCCCAATTAAACATCACAACACCCTCATGGGCCATTCTGCCTTCCCTCTTTGCATGGCTGATAAGCACGCGCGCGCACACACACACACACACACACACACCCTCCCCAGTCTCTTCTGCCAGCGGGAAGGGACAAAGCTTTCTCTGCCTTATTTCCTCCAGGTGGAGAAGAAAGCGCCAACTGAGCTTGGAAACCTGACTTTCCGGGCTGGAGATCCCACCCAGGATGCTGGAGAGCTATCAGAGGTTGGGCCATTGCTGGCTCAAGGATGCTGGATGTAGCAACACCAAAGGACCTTTTTCCCTGCTCTGAGGACGAGGAGGATGTTCTTACCATCCTGGTCACAAAGAACAAGGTCCTTGGGTGAAAAAGACCATTCTTGCAATAATAAAAACCTTGAATAATAAATAATAAATAACCACCTGGGCTCAAGTGGCTGAAACCCAGAAAGTCCAGACAAATCCTGGGATGGGTTTTTATGCAACAGGGGCTGTCAGTTCAGTCCTTCTTCTGAAAAATAAATTTGATTAAGAGGAGAAATCAGAAACGTTGTGATTCTTCACTTGATTGCTCAAGTCTCACCTTGCCAACAGTAAAAAAAATATAAAATCTCTCCCCCCTTCACTTTTTGGCTTGTGTTTCTTTGCACAAAGCTGCCAAATCCTGCACAGTGTGATGTCCTTCTGGTGAATCCTGAGTAGGAAATAGGCTGTCCTGTGCAGGAATTGTAACAATCCAGTGCAACTTGGCATTCCTGCTGGAGAAAACAACTTCTGCAAGATTTTCCCTAATATTGAGAGAGAGAGAGAGAGAGAGAGAGAGAGAGAGAGTATCCTTGGAGAAATCTCATAGCAAGGAGAAAAGAGGAGGCTTTTCCTCCGTTTCTGCCGGAGAGCAAAAGGCCTGCAAAGTCTTCCTCCCCAGGATGTTGGCCCTCAAGCATCTTGTCACAAAGGAAAGAATCCCCCCCCCTTTTCAGAAACAGTTCAAATCAGCACCACCTACCCAGGGTCTCCTAAAAAGACAACATCCCATCTTTTCTTTTTTTCAAACACCCACTCTGCCCCCCAGGGTGAAAACAAAGCAGTCTCCACCCCCCCCCTTGTTTCCTTGTCTCCCATTTGTCTGTGACAAAAACTAAAGACAGGTTAAATGATCTTAAATGCAACCATCACATTATTTATGTTAATTGTCATTCTTTTGTCTTGGGAGAAAAATGTAACCTTGCCAGGAAAACAGGGTGGAGGAAGGGACTTGCCTGGGACTTTCTGAATTAAACAGAGGTGGAGGGAAAGGCAGGAGAGAAAGAGAGAGAGAGAGAAGAGAGAGGGACGGGGGGGGGGGAAGGCCACGGCCAGAGGGGCTGGTCCCCAGGCCCAAAACACGCTCCAGAATGCTTAGCACCCCGTTTTGAAAGGTGTCCCTTTGGAATCGCCTCCAAGGGCCCCTCCTGGAGCTTCCCGTGGACTCTTCTCTGCGGTGCTCTCAGCCGGGCAGGAGACCCCACTGCGGCCGGTTCCTGAGCCCTGGGAAGGACGCCGCTCCGAGGCACTCCCTGGCTGTGCCCGGCTCGCCCTTCCCCTGTTTCCCTTGCCTTTGATGGAGCAGGGAAGGCCAGGGAAGGGTGGACGCCGTGAGGAAAGCTTGGCAGAGACACGGGAGGGACTCTCTGGTTCCCTGCCGGAGAGGAGCCACGAAGGTTTTGAGGAAGTCACCTGCCCTTGGGGAGCAGCACGGACAGGCTTGGGTGGCCTGGCTATTGTTTTCTAGTTTCTTTCCAAATTTACTTTGTAAGAGTAATTTGAGAGATATTTGATCTGGTTTGGTTCATTTGATTTTTATACCCCCCCCAATCTGGCTGCCAAGGCCACTCTGGGCGGTTTACAAAACGGGAATGTTGTGCTGCTCTCATTAATATGAGGTTTTCTTTTCGAATAGTATCAAAAACTGAGGGGAAAAAGGCAACAAGTGACACACTGAGCCACACAAGTGACTCTCCCCACCCCCCAGTTTTGAATAAGTAAAGTCAATAAGTTACTTTCTAACTGAGAGTAACAGGAATGAGTTACCTTCAACAAGTCCCTTTCCTGCATCCAGCAAACTCCCCAGGAGAAGCAAAGGAAGGCTTTCCCCCTTTTGTTTCACTTTAGGGGCCCAGGCGGCTCCCCCAACCTGCCACCTCTGAAAGGAAGCCGTGGTTCGGCCAGGTGGGCCAAGCAGGCGGTAGCCAAGGAGGCCACAGTAGCCGAAAGCAGGTTCAGCAGGAGACGGGTCTGCCTGCCATCGGTCCCAATCAGCCCAGCACCATCAGGATGGAGGCCCTGGTGAGAGTCCAGGAGAGGACCTCTCCCTTCGGGACCATCCCTGCCTTCTTCCTAAACCCAACTCAAGCCCCACACTCTTCGCCAGGCCCCTCAGTTGGCATCAAAGTCGCCAGCAAGAGCCTTTGGGGTGCAGCTGCTTCTCCGTCTTCCTCTTCTTTTATGAAACAATATTTTATTAAATAAACAAACCGGAGCAATTCCAGCAGATTTACGAACACTTTGTTGCTGTTCGCTGATTCGACCCATTCCAGATTTATCGCTCTGCATTAACCTCACGAGCACTCGTAAAGTTTACTAAGATAATGTTGGCAGGAGAGAGAAGCGTTTTTTATGGATGAGTAATAATTACAAAAATGCAGAAAGTACTTGGCGGAAATCTGTTTGTTAGTGCTCTCTCTCTCTCTTTCTCTCTCTCTGTGTGTGTGTGTGTGTGTGTGTGTGTGTGTGAGAGAGAGAGAGAGAGAGAGAGAGAGAGAGAGAGAACACTTGGTCAACCGTGGGGGAACAGGATTCACCATACCTGGGCAAGATTATCCGAGCAGGTCTAAAGATAATCCTTTTTCTTTTCCTCCTGTATTCTCTGTTCCATCTGGTATTTATTCTGTCTCCCATTGTGGGACGGGTGTGTGCGTGCGCACTCACACATGTGCAAGCATGTGTACATGTAGAGCTTGGAGAGTTATTTTGAAGCAGTACAAATAGAAAGACTATCATCTATAAGTTGGTGGGCAGAGGGTGCTCTGTAGACCCATGAACAGGGTCTCCCCAAAAAACCTGGAGTGGTTGGAAAGGGTTTTATAGTTTTCCTTCTACACCTCCCTGCAGGGCCACTTTCCCCGTGTGTTGGCCTGCAAGTCCTCTCACCTGAGACCCAGCAAGCCTTAGAGATGGCAGCCCATCAGATCTTAAGGTTGCCAGAAGAGGAAACGGAAAGTTTGGAGACCTGGTCTGGAAGCTGCGGAGAAGGCTTTCTGACTTCAGGCTCCTTCTCCTCCACTCCAAGGTGAGGACCCCCGCCACTAATTCAGTGGATACAAAATTGGAAGAGACCCTCATGATGACCCATGGACGAGGCGGCTCCTTCGCAGCTGAAGGTTCCTTATGTTTCTGTCTGTTTCTGGAAGCTGGGGGGGGGGACCCATTTCTGGGGCTCTGCCTGCCCCCCCTTTGCCCAGACAGTCACAGCCCAAGGGTGGACTAGTTCTGGTCAACGGCAGTTATTCTGGAAGAGGAATGTAAAAGCTCAGTTCTCTCTCTTTTTTTAAGGTTCCTTTTTCTCTTGTGATGGAGGTAAGTAATCTCACAGACCTTGGAAACGCCTTCTTGGAATATCTGTTCACATTGGGAGAGTCTAGATTGAAAAGAACAAGGAATTCAGTGACAACTCTTCAACATCCTTGCTCCTGGAAGAAGGTCAGCATTTGTTCACCAAGAAATCTGGCGAAGACTTTAATGGTCCCTAGCCGAGCGCTTCCCTTCCCTCCAGCGTGTGCATTTCCCAAATGCTCTGATGAGTATCTTCATTTTTATTTATTATTTTTCATTGCAATCAAATGATATCAAAACAGGTCCATTCCTTGGCATGTTGAAGGTGGTGGAAGCGGTCAAGAAATGGACTGCCTGGATCCTTTCGCTAGCATCTCTCCAAATGCAAGAACCCACCCCAGGGATGTTGGATGGGAGCAGAAGGTGGAAGCCAGCTTTGCCAGGCACCTGATCCTCTCCCCTCCCTTTCCCCCCCTTCCAATCCTTCACACACACACCCAGTCACTGGCAGAATGTCGAAAGCCCCCCCCCCGTCTCCCTCTCCCTCTCCTTGTGATTTCCTATGATTTGAAACTCAAACAAGGCTGCATGAATAATGCAGGGGCTCCCGTCCGTCCTCTCTTCCTGCCTCCCAATCCTCAGAGGAAGAGTGAGGACTCTTGTCTGCCTCATTAGCGGCTGTTCAGCCATTTGATTTTGGTAACAATGAAGCTCTCGAGCCGGAATTTTCATACCTTTTTGCGTCACGGAGTCAACACAGAGGAGGACGGGTCTCCTGGCCCCCCCCTCTCTCAAAGCCCTATAAAAATTTAATGCCATAATCTGCATACTTCTATATTTCAACACACCAGCTCCTGCCTGCCTGCCTGCCTGCCTCCCCCCCGCCCCCCGCAATAGATATATACGGTATAAAGAGGAGGTAGGAACCAGGAAGAGCTGCCGACTGCAAGGCAAGGCAAGGCAAGCCCATCAAAAGAGTCCATTAATAACCAATGAGCTGATTGGGGAGGTAATGAGCAGAAGGGCCTCCAGCGTTTGGTGCTTCAGAAGGACCCCCGGATGGAGAGGGAGAGGAAGGAGGCGAACATCCAAAAAGTCTCAGTGCCCAATTAAGGGAGACGGGCTCGTTATGAGGAGTTTGCTGGGTGGACGGGAGAGGTGAACAGCATTATGCCAGACTTTGGCAACCTTAGATGGCAAACCCCATCATCCCCACCCATCCCCTGATAGCGTAGGAGGACCAGCCACCAGCCTGTTTGATGGCAGGGGAGGGGCATCTCCGGCCCTGTCCTTCGGCAGGGTGTGGCAACGGTGCAGGGCGGACCAGGGTGAGGCCAGCCCTCCCAGAGGCACCAGCTGTTCCTCCCAGCCTTTGGCCCTCCGGGTGGTGGGAGGGCTTAATAAGAGACTGAACTGCTTTTGTCTCCCACATCCTTTTACGGGATTAGAGATCACCAACATTTGGAAATGGGTCATGTTGAGTTTGGTTTTTTCATTCATCCTGCAACACCCACCACCCCCACCGAGAGGATCAGCCCACCAGCTAACCAAGCAGGGCTCCCGACGAACTGGGACATTACAATGGGCAGTTGACAGACGGGTGCTTGGAATAACGTCCACATCCCTAGCTTTAAACAAATCGTGAACTTTTCTTCAGAAGAAAGTGTGCTGTTTCGCTTTGCTGAGTCTTCTGTGTTTGGTCTCTCCCTCGGAGAAGCCTGACAGGGTGTGTGCATGCGTGTGCGTGCATGTGCATGTGTGCACATGCATATTACCACCCACCCACCCTCCTCAGTTGTCTTGGCGTGTTCCTTGCAGCTGATTTGGGCAGAAGAGGCTCCTCGGCTCTGGAGAGCTTCTTGCGCCTCTCCTGCATGTGGGGCGGGGAGATGATCACCTGCTGATGTCAGAGCAGAAGGATTATCTGCCAAGTGATGGATAGAGCACAGCCGATAACAAAACCAGCAATCCAATCAGCATCTCCTGATGATGCCACCGAAGGGAGAGTCAAGATGATGCTGGCTGAGAGATGATCAGAACAATGGATTATAACCGTGTTTGCCATTAATCTTTCCCTTCCGTGCTTAGGGTGCCTTTTTAAAAACATTCAATGGAGAGAGAGAGAGAGAGAGAGAGAGAGAGAGTATGAGAAATTATCTTCAGCTCTAAACTCCAGCCAGGAACCTGGACTGGCTGTTTCACGAAGGTGGGAAGCCAACCATGCAGGTTGCCCGCCGGACTCTCTCTTTCCATCGGCAACGGCTGGGCTGCTGAGCAGAGGCCGCAGAACAACCGCTGGCTGAGGTGTGTCAGGCCTGCACACACACGTCAGTCAGTCTGGGCTGCTCCTGCTGATGCGAAGTGTGGCAGGCAACATACGTCTGTCTGTTAACAGCATGTTAGTCTGAAGGGCTGTTAAGACACTTGGCATGTCAGCAGCTGTATGTCACGGCAACGGAAAGATCTTTCCTCTGTCCCCGGGAAAGACACGGAAGGAAGGTGAGGAGGAGGAGGAGGTTAGCACCGGGGTTTCCTCCGGCCCTCACCTGGTGCCTGGACAGGCAGCTTTGTGTCTCTCCCCCCCCCCCGGTTCCTCTTGTCCTTGGTCAGCTGCACAACTGGCAGAAAAATCCAGGGGTGATTTCTTTATCTCTCATGCATGATCAGTGCTTGGTAGCAACTCGCTCGCAAGTGAGGGCACTCCCTGGGACCCGTCCCCCTTGGGAGAGCGGCCGGGAAGGGTTTAGCAAAGTCCTGTCAGGTTAGTCCACCTACCGAAATGGGCCAGCGTGGGAGAAGACGTTGATCTGAGTTCTTCTTGGGATGGCCCATTTGCAAATGGCCAGATCAGGACAGAAAACGTTTGAGATTTAAGCAAAATTAGTGAAAGAAGAACCAACCCCACACCCCCAGCATCTCCCCACCCTATCCAGGCAAGTCGGAAAGCAGCTCTCCTCAGACCGCCTTCCTACCGCACGGGGCGGCTCTCCAGGCGCAGCGTCCAGCTGGCAGCTCGTGCTTCTGCCTCCTGGTGGCCGGAAATGGTCGGTCGGCAGAACTCAAACCACCAGTCAGATGCCCAGGGGTCCTGATCTCTGGCAGCTTTGCAGGCCTGCCTCCGAGAACATGCGAAGGAGTCCCTTGTGCAAGCTCTGCCCGTCTCTCTCTTGGGGTTTTTTTTTTCCTGCCCCTTCAGCCATGGGCTGGCCTTCCCCTTCGCCTGTTCTGTTCCCCTCTTCCCCCCTGCCCACTTCCGTTCCCTGATCTTGCACCCTACAGGCAGTGTTCTGTGTCCCCTGAGCAGGCCCAGTTCCTACTGTCTGTGTGTGTGTGTGTGGGTAGGGGGTTTTGGGAGAGAGTTTGGGGGCATTTAGGGGTGGGCGCTCTGTGGTAACTGATCCCAGCTAGAAAAAAATTCATAGAGCTGGACATGGATTCAGAAGTCCTGCGTTCAAATCCTTGCTTTCAATAGAGTGAAAAAGACCCAGGTCCACTCTACTTAAGGTTGGGTGCCCTTAAGTAAATAAATCAGATTTCTTTGTTGATTTTCATAGGCATCTCCATCTGGGGACTGAAAGTTGGTTAGAGAAATGCCATCTGGAATATTTTTCTTTGCTCTTCCTTTCTGCATGCGAGCAGCACTGCAGATCTAAAACCATCTAAGGATTATTAAAGAGGGGCGTTTAATTCTCTGGGCCACCCACTCCAACTGGCTGCCGTTTAAGTTGACTCAGCAAGGGCTGCCCCAGTTTTAAGCACTGCAAGTTTGTCCCTTGAAGAAGAATAAAGGGGAACAGGTGGCAGGAAAGCAAAAGATTTCCTTGTGCTTCTGTTTTTCTCACTGAGGAAAGCGTTCTTCTTGCTGTCAGATCACAGGTTTCGCCATGCCAGGTCACTGAGGGATTATTAGAATTTTGCATACTGTTCTTTTAATCATAAATATTTTCCACTTAATGACATGCAACTCTGCCGGTCATCCTGTGCAAAAACTCTGTAGTAAAACCCTCTAATAAATTACCAGAGGCATAAGCAAGCCCGAGTGATTTATAGAGTGGCGTTTGTCTTTAATAATGTTTTGTCTTAGATTTTGTCCTAATTATAAATCATTTGCAAAGACAGCTTAAAATATAAGCAAATCTTACGTGGCATTCTTATTATCTACTTTATATCTCGAAGCGCAAGATTTACTGGGCTGCATTCTGGGAATTAAGCAAACTCGGAAACTAAGTAAAACACAGTAAAAATTATAGTTTTGTCATAAAAGTTTGATTGATCAATGATTATTGTAAAACTGTGGCAACTATGCAGATGCCAGCATAAATCTGCAGTGGGACACGATTTATTATACAAAATACTATATTTCCCCCAATTTTGACCATCCCATTAATACGGGGCTGGCAGATTTATTGTGGTTTTAGCTTAATTAACTCTATTTGACTATATGTACCCTTATAATGCATGTTTCCCAAGATGCCTCGCTTACATATTTTGCTTTTCCCTTCTCAACTGTAGTTAAAGAAATATTTAATCCTCACTGTAATTCTAAGCCATTCTTTTCTTGGGCCCTCCTGGAAGTCTGGAAGGGTGGCGGCCTAGGTCTGAACGGCATTTTTCCAGGAAAAAAAGCAGAGGCAGAGACTGGCAGGTGGGCCCGAAGCGGCATCGAAGGCTCGTCATGACGCTGATTCTGTGCAGAAAAGCAGGTGCACCTGGATTTTGCCTAAACGCTGCTGGAGGTGTCCGAGGTGCTGAATCTGGTTTTGGGGATTCACACCATGAATCGTTCCTGTGAAGTTCTGGCTAAAACCCAGTGCTGGTTCCCCAACCCCTGCTGACCTAAAAGAGGCGTGGCCAGCCTCTGTCGCTCAGTCCAAAGCCTCGTGGGGAGCCCCTCCTGCAGGAACCCGGGAGAAAGTGGCTCCCTTCTCCTGCAGGCTCATTGTCTGTCTTCAAGCGTCGTGTTTAGAAGATTTTATCTTGTTGTGCGGGATGCATTTTAATTTTTGCAAAGGTGGGGCAGCCTCTGCACATTTGAAGCCACCGCAGCAGTGTTTAATCTTCAGAGGGCGTTCCCCGTTTTCACGAGGATGGCCCGAATGAGCTTCTCTGATCTTTGGGAATGTCAGAAATCCAGGAGGCCTTCCTCATTTGGAGGGAGCCCTGGAGGGATACAGAAATCTTGCATTCCAGTGTTTAAAACAACCTCTCGCTCTTTCAGCCCCGTTTGCATACCATTTGCAAGTTTTCACGAATTCCTCAAAAACCAAGAAAAATGTGTTTTCGCCCTTCTGCTCTGGCAAAAGGTGACACAGAGAGTTGGTGCTAGGCTGGCGAGGATCGACCTGTGCCTGCCTCTTAAACAACGAGGAGCCCCTTTCCCTGCCTGTCCCCACAAGGAGGCGGCCGCTCTGATGGTGCCCTAGCTCGGCCGGATACACAAAGCCAGACTTTTAAAGTCGGACAGGCGTCAGCACTTTGGCCTGGAGAGAACTACCCTATCCATTGTTTCTTTTCTACTTCCATGGCTTTCCCCTAGTCTGAATAGGAAAATGTCAATGAAGGTTGGAAAGACTTATTTAAAAGAAGCAGACAGAATATTCTCCTTCACTTCTAAGAACCAGGGGATTATGAGCAACACCTTAAAGCCTGTCCTGCAAGGACCGAATCACCATGGGCATTTCCCTCAAAGATAGTCAGGCCCCGTTACCCCCTTTATTGATATATTGATTTATTTTGGAGGGGCAGATCTCCTTCTCGCTTCCTCTTATTAGTCTGCTTGCTTAGGACTCTTTGACAGGCGGCCGTTGCTGGGTGTCTATGTGCCACCATTTTGAGAAGACTTGCTGGACTTTGCATAACCATCATCCTACAGAGGAGCCTGTTGGGTGAGGCAGCTGATGCCACTCCCAAACACCTGCTCTGGCTCGGCCACCTAAACCGACTGCCATGAAGCACGTTCTGACGTATCAGGATGTGCCCCAATTAAGTAAATAAAATAGGATAGAATTTGGAAAGGGGGGGAAAAGAAAGCAAAAGGGAACTACTTATAATTGCGACAGTAACTCACCAGGCCAAAGCTGACATGCCTCTAATTGCTGCTAAAATTGTCTCTGCTTTCTAAAGTGCAAATTATCACCCGAAATGACAGGAATAATGAATGAGTAACTCTGATGTAATGCAACAATTAGCCCTTAAAGACACTGTCTAATATGCTAATGCCAAACACCCACTCCTCGTTATTAAGTGGCTGATAATTATTTAATTATCTATCTGCCAGGATGATTTACTTGGTTTGTTTAGCTGCAGACGCACAGGGGCAATTGCCTTCTCCCTCCGAGGTCGGAGCGAGCTGTCCCATCCATCGGCCAGCCCGTGTGTGTGTGTCGGTTTTCTTGCACTGCATCCAGCTTTCTGGTGCTCAGCCTTAATCAGGGGTGACAGGCAGGCCTGTGGGGGAAATGGCTGGATGCTCTCTGGGCTCGGAGGACCCTTCTTGCTTTCTAGCCACTCAGAACAGGTCTCCTCACTTCCTCACTGTATGAAAGGAATAAAACCTTTTCCCTAAGTCCTCCTGGATTTAGGCAGCACCCACAAGTGCCTGTGAGATTCTTGACCTCTACGTGTGTGTGTGTGTGTGTGTGTGTGTGTGTGTGTGTGTGTGTGTGTGTGTGTGAGAGAGAGAGAGAGAGAGAGAGACAGAGAGACAGAGAGAGAGAGAGAGCACTCTCTTTTGGGTCCAGCTAACTGCAATTTGAACAAATCATCTAAGCAGAAAACGAGCAGCCAATTTATAAATTTTTTTTAAAAATCTACAATAATATCTCTCGCTCCATTTCAGTATCTGTAGTTTCGCTTACCCACAGTATGAAAGTATTTTTAAAAAACAACCTAGAAATACATATTTTCATAGTGTGCTTACCAGAACTGGCCACTAGAGGGGGCCAGAGACCGTGCCAAGAGTTACTGCTGTTGAAGGATTTCCCTGCTCCCTCTCCCCCGCCAAGGCTAATAGATTTTTTTGTGGGTTTTTTTTGGAATATTCTCTTCTTCGATTCAGGCAGGGCTGCTAGAATATAAAGGCTGCTCATCCAGAGAGTTAAAAGAATACTGTATTGACTATTGAACTGAACAGAATCAAAAAGATGAAACGAGCGACAGATAGGAGTGGAAGGAGAAACCGCCAAGCGCAGGACAGTAAAGAGAAGGAGCCACATAGGGCTGAGGCTGACCAAGGCAGACCTCGCTGCCCCTCCCATCAGAGAGTGGTCTGGTGCCCCCTCCCCTGGCTTGGCCTGCCAGCTGGCTCCGGGAGAGGCTAGAGAAGCCCATCTCCAAGAAGGCAACTGCTTTAGAAAACCCAGTTATTGTAAAGAAAGAGTTATATTTGCGAGGTTTTAAATCGCCTCCTGCCTGCATCCTGGCCCAAAGAGACTTGCGTTTCCATGAATTACCGTATTCCTCAGCAGTTAGGGACTTTTTAATTAGCAGGTGGCTCTGATACCTTTCGAGATATATGGACATGTTCGCCTCCCTCTCCATGACGAACGCCCTGAACTTCATAGCTTTGCATATCATAACTCTGCCCTTGTTCCTCGTTTATGGGCCCTGTCTCTCGGCTCTGCCTCGTTAACATTCCACTCGAAGCGCATGAGTAGGAGCCGCCAGAGAGCTGTTTGAGGCCCACTCTGGCCACTGGCTCACCTTGCCAAATGCCACGGGCTGACCGAGGATGGCTCTCTTGGGATCTCACCATCTTCCATCGGATCCTCTCCACTGGAGAAAACAAGGATTCAAACGCAAGACCTTCCACATGCCAGGCAGAGGCTCCGAGGACACTTGACTGTAGCCCCTTCCCTAAAGAGGAATTTGGTTTCCTGAAAGAAAAGGAAAGGAAAAAGACAGACAAAGTCTTTCTCACCTCCTTTCTTCTTTCCTGGGTGATGGATTCCACTGGGGCTTTATGAATACAGTCCACTTTGATTCAATCTGAAATATTTGTTTTACAAACACAGCCAATTCCCATGAACCCGTGTTCCTCAGCAGTTAGGGACCTTCCTGCCCCATTGCTGTGATCCTGGCACATTCTCAGCATTGAGCTGTGCAAGGAGTCCAGTGGAGTCTGGGTGGGGCGGGGGGGTCCCTCTTAACCCATTTTAAGGCACCCCTAATTCCCCTCCCTGCCCCTCTCCACCCTTCCTCTCCTTGGGAATCAGTTCATGATCCCGGCTGTGCCTGGGAAGGATCCTTCTCATCCAATTCCCAGGGCAGGGGCAGGCCATTTCCCCCCCCCCCCACGCCACCACAGGATGCCAGTCTCCCTTTGGAAGAACAATTGCTTCCAACCTTCTGCTGCTGGGAGGAACTGGGGCCACCCACCAGGTGTGGGGGGGGGGCAGAAGAAATGGACCTCCTCATGGAAAGCCCCCCCCATCCCTGATAGAAACAGGGGAACCAAGTGGAGGCCACAGCCCACATCTTGCCATTGGCCCTCTCTGGAGTTGAGCCAGGATCCTTTCCCTGCCACAAGACAGAGATCCTGCCATCAGCAGACTTTTGGCTGTTTAATTAATACAAGGATATATTTTTTTTAAGTTCAAGGGGGGCTTTTTCAAGTGTCTCCCTTCCCCTTTCCCCCCCCCCACCCGGCCCTTCATCTCCAACCCGTGGGACGTGATGGGCCAAGAATCAGGTGTAATAAGTCAAGGGGGAAAAAAAACCTTGACAGAAATAATAGGGCCAGTCATTCATCTTCGCCCCTCAAAGTGAGAACAATTAACTTCTGGGCAGACTTGAGTTTCCACGTCGGACATTAATCGTGCGACTGAACATGAAGGGGGTGAAGGGGGGGATGCTCCTGGGGGGGCCTAAATCTTTGCTCACTGAGGAAGGGGCCAGTATTTGTCAGGTGGGGGGGCACCACAGGAATTAGAGGAGCCGGGTTCTCCTTGGGGGGGGTCGTGGGTGGCCCCAGGTCCCGCTTTGTCTGGAGGACTCAGCTGAGGCTGCCCCACCTTCTGCTTCTGAGGGGATTTCTCCTGGGGGTGAGGGGGGGCCTCCTTGCCACTCCTGCACCCCCTTTGCTTCAGGGTCCCTACCTTTGGCCTGCTGGCTTCTCGCTCTGCGCCAGAAAAGGGCCCATCGTTCCTCCTCCTCAGGTTTGCGCTCTGAGAGGCTGTTCCTTTGGGGGGGGTCCATCCTTCGGATGAGAAAATGGGGCCCTTCTGCTTGGGTGCGGAAGGAAGCCCAGAATCGTGCCTGGGGGAGCCTTTTGCCTGGAAGCCAAAGGTGTACCTGAAAAGAACCTTGCCCCTTGGGGAGGGGGGGCTTGTGGAGGGAGGGACTGGGGGCACCCGGTTTCCCTGCAGCCGTTTGCATCCTGTCATTTCCTCTCCTCCCCCCCCGCTCACCACGGGGGGGGGGCTTGCCATCCTGCACCCTTCCTGCGGCTACCTCCTCGGGAAGGGAAGGGCGGCGCTCGCTTGGTGTCAGCTGGAATCAGTTTTCTCAGGCATGGCTGCTAATAAATTGGAAATGCCACCTTCTCCCAAACTGCATTATTACCGTTTATAATTTTGATTGTTCATTTGCATATGAAAATTAGTCCTGTGACATGCGTGAATTTTATTTTATTCCTGAACTAATTATAAACAAGAATGCCACATTATTTACATAACTAATTATTGTTCCTTCTGTTCTCTCCTTTTTTGTGTGTGTGGGGTGGGGGTGGGGGTGGGGGTGGGGAGGAGGAGGAGGAGGAAGGCCAGGATGCGTGGGTGGGGGGAGGGAAGGGACCCTCCCTGCTCTACTTCACAATGCAAATGAACCCTCAAAAAACATTTCCAAAGTTTCTGCCTTTCTTCCATTTGCATCAAACCCAAATTCCTTTGAATGGGAGATAACACACTTTCCCATTTTAATGGGCCTAAATTGGCTTGATCTTAATTTGTAGTTAATTGGAATGAATAACTCTTGTCTACCTGAGAAGATTGTTTTTCCCCTACAGCCACTAATTGTAGTTGCTTATTAACTTACAAACCTGTCCTTCTTTATAAGCGAAAGGGGCCATGAGTTCCCCTAGGCCTGCTTCTCGGGGGGGGGGGGGGGCTGCGCTTCGCCCGAGGGCCCCTCCCCTCTGGCCCTCTTCTCCCATGGGCTGGGTCTTTGCACCCTGAGAGGGAGCCTCGGCCAGCTGGTTCCCCCTGTTGTGCCCGGAGGAGAGCCAAGGAAAGATGCCTGTGATGGATGGCGTGGATTCCACCCATGCCCTCAAGGACCCCCAGCTGCTCATTCAGGTGCAGGGCTCTGCAAGAGTCAGGTCTGAAGACAGGAATGTCTCCAGAAGAAGGCCCATTCTCCCCACACCCGAGCAGTCCTCAAACCCAGGCCTCTGTCGGGTCCTTTCTCCCAAGGACAAATCCTTCGTATATTCACCTGTGTTTCTGCCCAACTTTCCTTTTCACACCTGCATGTTGGAAATGTAGCCATGAAGGCCTCGCAAGAAACCCAGTGTTCATGCAGGAAAAGAGCTTCCGGAACGGATTCCCGGGGAGTCCAGAGCTGAGAAGAGCAGCTTTTTAAGGCTACACTCTTAGAAGCCCCTGGAAATTATATTCCAAAAAAACCACAATATTTTCCTTAGCCCTCCCAGCAACCTTGTGTATGATACGACTCCTCAGATTTTTTAATCTTAGGAACTGAGGGGGTGTGGATTTTACTCCTGCTAAATGTCGGTATTGGAACCTGAGGGGTGGGAGTAGGACACAGAAGAATGGATTTGACGGGTCTTTGTGCACTCAACTCTGCAAATGAGGAGCTGGTTGGAATTTCTATTTGGGCACTCTAGGAGCGGAGGAATGGTTGGGTCTTATCTTACAAAACAAATTTTACAATTTTAAAAAAATGTGGGGCAGAAATCTTGACCCTTTTTGATATTTCTGACGTGGAAACTCAAGTTTCCTTCCTTCCTTCCTTCCTTCCTTCCTTCCTTCCTTCCTTCCTTCCTTCCTTCCTTCCTTCCTTCCTTCCTTCCTTCCTTCCTTCCTTCCTTCCTTCCTTCCTTCCTTCCTTCCTTCCTTCCTTCCTTCCTTCCTTCCTTCCTTCCTTTTTGCAACTGGCTGGGATGTTCAAATGGCAAAATCATCCTGGTCCAAAATGCCGGAGGCCTCTCTTCTGAAGAGGATGGTGCATGCAAGTCTTGGGGGCCCTTTCCGGTTCAGGGCTATCAGGGGCCTCCCGGACGGGGTGGGAAGGAACCCTTGCCTTTCCCTCTGCCCGCCAGGTTTTCCTTTCTGCTTTAAAGGAATCAAGCAGAACATTCACATACCCCTGCTGGGCACCTGCTTCCACTCCACGAACTCTCTGCCAAGCCCGGCCCACCCACGCCGGCAATAGACGGAGGGCCGGCTAATTGGCTGTAATGGGATTAGGAACCTAATATGCTAATGTTTGAATGAGAATTTAATAAACTCTAATGTGATCGCAGAATGCAGCCCAGTTTCAGATATAGCGGCGTGCCAGTTGGGAATACGCAGCTGCTATTAGCCAAACAAAATGGGTTCATTATCATCTGCCAGGTACTTGAGCAAATTTTTAATCAAAATATTCAGACATGAAAGGGAATCCATTTGTGAGGGGACTTGGGGTGGGATGTGGGGGGCAGAAGGAAGCCAAGACTGACCTGGGAGTTTTGGATGAAAACACACACACACACAGAGAGAGAGAGAGAGAGAGAGAGAGAGAGAGAGAGAGAGAGAGAGAGAGGAGCATCAGGGGGACCCAGGGAGAGTTTGGATGGCAGAGATCGAGAAAGCCATGGGAGTTTGGTCTCCCCCTCCAGTTCCCCCGAACCACGGAATGCAATGGGTTTTCCTTTCTGCACCCGGAATCTCCGGAGGAAGAGCCCGGGCAGAAGAGGGCTTGCCTCCGAGAGAGGGCCAGGAGGACCCTGGGGGGAACTCCACAGGGGCTGCTCACTCTCCTAGGATCTCTGCCTGGCCCTAACCCCGGCCGGCCGGGTGATCGAGTGGGGCAGAAGAGATCCGCGGACACCACCCTGAGCTCAGGGGAGGAGAAGCAGGAAGGAAAAGTAGCGGATCATGATCGATCATCATCACCAGCCCCTGACCTTCCTGCTGATGCAGTTCCAGGGGGTCTGCATGGGGGCCCTGAGTGTATGTTTCCCCTCCCCCATGGATCTGGGGCTGCCCCAGCTGGCCTAAGGCAGCATCCCCAGCCACCGCTTTGCAGGGTGCTGCTTCCTTGGCGGGATTTGGCCTCTGCAAGGCCTCGGATGTCCTCTTGGGCAGAACCCCGGGAGGCGTCTCCCTGGCCTCTTTTCCCCAGCCGAACGCCCTCCCATCACTCACCTCCCCAGAGAGCTCTTGGATTTCCGTTTCCTCTCTCAGCTGGCCCCCCCCCTCTCTCTCCTTGTGCACGGCCGTCTCTGTTCATTTCGATTTTTGGCTCTCCTGACCACCTCTGCCTTTTTTATTGTTTCACTGGTTTTTCATTTGCTTTGGCTGGAATCCAGTGTGCCCTTGCAGGGCTGTGTCAGGGCAAGGGCGTAAACGTTGTCTCTCTGTCACACACACACACACGCACACACACACGCACACACACACACACACACACACACACACACACCAGGCTCTCCTTCCCCAGAAGAGATCCTGGGGTAGCTGAGGCCAGTGATTACTCATGGGAAGGACAAGCAGCTAAAGGGTGGAAGCGGCTCTCCCCCCCCCAGCTTGTATTTTGGGCTTTGTCCCAAGGAATCATCAGCAGACCTTCCGGGGGGGGGCACCTGGTGGCCTAGTTGAAGGAAGCATTGTGGGATGAAAATCATATCAAATCTATCAGTCCGTCAGCTGATCAATCAATCAAATGTCTTTTTTGTGATATTTTGCAGCCACGCGGTGCCTTTGTGTGTTATTCTTTGGGGTTGCACATAATAAAGAATAACTGGAAATCTAAGGAACGGTTCTTTGACATGGAGAGCTGCAACGGCAACAGCAGCAGCACATCCTTCAACCCATCCATGCGTCGTGCGGAGCCATGAAAAATGGAGCCATGAAAAACTAACCCTAACCACCACCACCCCTTTTTAAAAGCCGCTCCCCATTCTCCGCCCCCCCCCCGCTTTGACTGACATCACTAGACGGAAGTAGCTCGGGAGGAATTTCAGAGTTTGCTGATACAAAATAATACATGTCTTCGTGGAAAAAAACGTTGTGCCAAGGAATGCGTGCCTTTAGGGGAATAAAACCACAACTCTAAACACATTATCTGATAATCTCAAAATTGTCTCCCAAGGAGCCGTTATGTTCGATGTGATAGAAAATACGAATTTCCAAATAAATCCTAAATAGGGCTTTTAGATGACTGAATGCCGCTGCGCACCGGGGACCCTCATCAGACTCTGGCGGGTGGCGAGCTTTCATTCCTAAATTGTCTCTGGCATCAAGGGCGGAATATTAGACTCAAGTGGGAGGCAGCGATCGAAGCCCTTGGACTCCTTCCCAGGAGCCTAACTTTTGAGGGGAGGAGGGCATTCCCCGGACACCCCACCAGCTGCAAAGGTGAGAAACATGCAGTGCTCCCAGGATCCTCGGAGCAGAAGACCGGCCTGGGGGGGGGCGCCTTCTAGAGCCATGGAGCTATCAATTTCAGAGAGCAGTAACTCTGGAGTTTTCACAGGACATAGGGATGAGTCTGAATGCACAAGGGCTTTTTGGAGGGAGGAGGGGAAAACAGGAATCCCCCTCCCCCCCACACACACTGACACCGACATATCTGGGCAAATTGTATCCATCTGATAAAGATGAAGCTCATTTATCTAGAAATTTATCTCTATCAAATTAGTTCTTCAATCAAATTAGCCAATGAAGACAGAGAAGTTTGAGGGGGGAGTTGTGGAGGGGGGGGCATGAGTGTCTCACTAACACAATTAGGGATGGCTCGCTCTATTAATCACTCCCTATAATTATTTCTGCTTTGGCACAATCTTATACACTTTCTTCGCCTATTAATTACCTCAAAAGTCTTATTTGCTTCTATTATAAATGACCCCATAGTATCCTTCTCTCTCTCGCTCTCTCTCTCTGCCTCTTGCACATGTGTGTGTGTGCACACACGCATGCACACACAAACACGCACACACATTTGGGTCTTGGTTTGTGGAAAAATTGGAATAGACTCAAACCCATAGAGGGGCTGGTATGGAATAGAAAAGGAGACTGTTTCAAACTGGGCGTTCTTGGCAGCCTGGCAGGGTGGGAGGTGTCTCTCTTTCAGGCCCAGAAAGATCTGGGGACGCTCATGTCTCTCTCTCTCTCTCTCTCTCTCTTGGCCTGGACTAGTGGCTGCTTGATGGCAATGATCTGACACTCCTTTACAGAAGAAACCTGTTTAAGATCATTTGGGGAGAGGGAGGGGGTGAGAAGGAGAGGGAGAGCGAGGGAGAGGGAGACGGTGATGTGAGGGCAAGCTAGTTATTGAATTTGCTGCCGATTCCCCAAGGAGCCAAAGGTTACGGCTGTGTTTACACTTGGTGACATTTCTATGAGTGGCTGTTAATGACCAGTTTTGCTTCTTACCAGAGAGGGAGCAGGAGTGCCGCCTCCATGTGTGTGTGTGTGTGTGTGTGTGTGTGTGTGTGTGTGTGTGTGTGTGTGTGCGTGCGTGCGTGCGTGCGTGCGTGCGTGCGTGCGTGTGTGTGTGTGTGTGTGTGTGTGTGTGTTTTCTCCAACTCCGGCTCCCTTTCTTGCTCCTCAGGGCCTCCAGATGTTTCCAAAGGAAGGACCGACCCTGGTAACTCCAGACGGTGGCCTCTCCCTCTGGCGGATCCGATAAAGGCAACGCCTGCCAGAGTCCCAGAGCCAGGGCTTGGGAAAGTTGGGTGGTTGGATCACAGGGCCCAGAAAGTGGGCTGTGGGATTCTGCCCGATGGAGCCCAGAGGTGGGGAGCTTCCCCATTTCTAGGCTGAGCCTCTTGAGCCTCTCCCCTGTTAGTCCTTCCTGAGCTCTCTCTGCAGCAAGAACGTCCACCTCCGTCTTCGGGAGCTGGGTGCCTCGCTGGGAGCTCTCCATGGTGCTGACAGCCACTGACCTACCTGGCCTGCACCTTCCAGGCTTGCCCGGAATTTCCCGGGTCTCCAGCTGAGAGGAGAAGGTGGGTGGCTGGAGACTCCCAGCTGCCCATCCCACCTGCCCAGGAGTGGCCTGGGGATTCAAAAACATTGGGAACCATGAACGTGACCTCTGTGAAGAAGAGCAAAGTCTGAGCTTTCGCTTCTCAGAGTCTCTAACGTCCTATGGTTGGCTTTTGGAGAAACGGAGGTTATTTAACATTGAGTATTTCTCTCTCTCTCTCCCACTTGCCCCACCCTCTTCTCCCAGGTGAAACCAAGCGGGTACAAGCCCCCAACCCCACACCCCTTCCTTCTTCCTACCACCTGGGAAGGGGACCGGGGGGGGGGGGGAGAGACCAAGCAACCGACTGATCAGAATGAGACAGACCTTGGCCTAAGTCACACATCTCTAGGGCAGGAGCAGGTGTTGAGATACTGTTAAGACCAAGTTGAGCCCCCGTGAGATGCAGCTGTCAAGGTCAGAGGGTCACCTTGAGCTTCTTTGCAGACAACGAATAGCGTAAGTTTTATATGCTGATTATGAAAGAAGTTGAGAAGGAATGAGGTTTGGAAGGCATCTCTTGAATGTGTCTATGCAGCACAGCTCTCAGCTGCTGCCAGTCAGAGCTGGTAATGCTGGGCCAGATGGACACCAAGGGTCTGGCTCTGTGGAAGATCAGCTTCCTTGGTGTCACTTTTGAAGAAAGAGCCTGCAGACACTTCCCTGACATCCCAGCCTAGGCTGGCCTTGTGCCACCTTCTGCCTGCTAAACATGTGGACTCTTGTAGTCATCAATAAGGTGTTTCAAAAAGGAGAGACAGGTTTGGTGGGGGGGGGGAAGGGAATGCTCCCAGGCTGCCAACCTGTCTGTGCCTCGGACAGGCTCCAGTCCAGAAACTGCCCCCTAACCCACCCCCCGGATGCTCCAAAACCTCTTCTCTGGTGCCCTGTCTTTAACTGGAAAGAAATGGTGCCAGATCTGGGGAGTACCAAGGAGAGGCTGGCAGATGAGAGAGGTGTGGGGTGGGTGGGTGGGGAGTGTGTGGCTGTCCATGTGGGTGGGTTTCAAAACACACACACACATACACACACAGGCACACACAGGAACACACATGCTTGCTTGCTTTGCCTTGCAAGAAGTGGATCAAAGTGGGCAGAGTGAGCCCAACCTACGCTACAGAGACACGCTCACACACAAGGAGAGTCACGGCCATGCGCCGGGCGCATTAATGCACGCCTCCCCCCCAATCCACCACTGCCAGAAGATGCTTGATCTCCAACCAAATGGCTCAGCCAGCTCTTCTTGCCTCGAAATCCACCCCTGGCTTCCCCCTTCTGGGTTGCTCTTCCTCTCTCAGGCCTGTCACCCAGCGCAGAAAAATCACAGGAAGGTTGAACGAGCCTCCGAAGCCCCAGGGAGCGGCGGCTGCCTGCTCAGGCTGACAAGCAGCCAGAGAGAGAGAGAGAGAGAGAGAGAGAGAGAGAGAGAGAGAGAGAGAGAGAGAGAGACCAGCGCTTGTCTGCCTTGCCTGCGGAAGAGTGTGGTGCCTTCCCAGAATGCATCTCCTCATCTCCTCCAGGACCTAAAAAAGGGTGGGGGGTTGAAAGAACCAGAGAAAACAGGAGCAGCTTGTGAGCGCCCCTCTGTTGCTTTCCAGATTTCCTCCTGCCCTCCCCCTCCCCACAACCCCCCCCCCTCTTTCCAGGCAACAGCATCACCAGATTCAGGCAAGCAAATAGGCTTTGAGTTTTGCCTCCCCGCCTGGCAACCCTGACACAGGCCAGGAGCGCCTCACAACGTCAGCCCATACTCTGAGGCCTGGGAAGCCTGCTGAGGAGGACGGGGCATGGGGGGGGGGAGGGCGGGGGCTCCTCAGAAGCCACCAAGTCCTGGAAGCCCCCAGTTGGGCTTGCATGAATGGCCGCTTGTCCGCTTGCCTTTTAACAGGCGGCCCGGCATCTCTCCTGCACCACTCGCTGATGGATGCCATTCTGACAAAACCACCCTCTGTCTGCTTACGGGATTCACATGAAAAAGAAGCTGCGTCTCCTTCAGTGGAATATGGATGAAGGGTGGCTGGGTGGCTGAGCCACGAGCCCCCGTCTCCTCCTGCTCAGTGTGCAGCCATGGAAGCGGAGGGTTTGGGGGTGAACCCTCAATGAAAACCGGGCCCTTGTAAGAAGATGGAAGGAGAGCAGGGCAAAGCTTGGCACCAGCGGTTTCGGCTGGAAGGCCCCCGATGGATGGAGGAGAGAGGTCAGGGTTGATGGAGAGGGTGTGTCGACCCCTGCCACAAGAAGGCCACAACTCCATCGCCAGGAGGAGGCCCAGAAACTGGGAGGGTGACCAGCAAAAAGCAAGCACAGAGCTACAAAGCGCACAGTGTACAGAGACGACGGGATGGGCGTTGTGTTTTTAGGAGGCCAAACTGGGAACACACACGCCCCAGTGCAAGTGGCACTCTGTACACCAGCAGCGAGACTGACTTGCAAGGAAAGGGCCGTGGAAATCAGGGGATGGGAGCATCGAAGGCACAGAAGATGTGATGAGGCGGAGACAGGGGACGCTCCAGGGGAGGCCGAGGGGAAGCAGATCTGCAGGCCTTCCTCCCTCTTTAAAAAAAAAAAAAAAGACCCAAAGGGGCCCTCCTGGATCCAATCACAGCCAGGCCTAGTTGAGCAAGATTCATGTGATCTATTTATTTATTTATTTATGAACGAGCATCGTGCCGCATTTTTCATTTTGTAAAAAAAAACAAAAACCACAGATGTCATAAAAGCAGGAGATGAAAGCAGTAAATCCAAAAACCTCTTGCAAATTATTCCTTAAAACCCAGATTTTTCCAGGGAGGGCCACCATGGTTGTCGGTTGGTGAAGGAACCTGCTTGGGGGGCCACTGAGGCAAGGAGGAAGCAGAAGGGGAGGGGAGAGGGCAGGAAGCCCCTTGGGTCAGGTTCCCAAGGAGACCCTTCCTCTCCCAGCAATGGGGAGCCCTCCTCCGTCCTCCCCAAGTTCTTTGCCATGCATTTATAACAGAGTAACATTTAATCTAGTGTGGAGTTTCTAACTCTCTGCTTAATTGCTTTTAATTGATTTTCATGGTGCAATTGGTTTTACTTGCCTTTTTTTTTAAGGTTAAATTTGGTCTGACTTGTTTTTATTGCTTAAGAAAGATCCCGAGCTCTCTTGGGTACCAGTCTGTTGTGGGAAAACAAAGTACGAGTGTAACAAATAAACACATAAAATATGTTTCTGTAGATTTTTTTTACTTTTGAGATGGAAATCATATACAAAAAGCACGAAGGATGAGCTGATGGCTGAGAAAGACACAAAGAACCCATCTCATGCTTGTAATTCTTAATTCTTAAAGCATTCACTCTAGTGGTGGGCAATTCACAGGATTTATGTAATGTTATGAATTGCACAATTCTGCAAAAAAAGGGGTTCTGCTTTGCACCAAACGTGACTCTCATTGAGGTAAGAACTGTATAAAGATTGTTAAGCAATTCCTCACCTCCTCTTATTGGTGAGAAGAAGCCGGTTTTTGTTCCTCTTCTTGGCCTGGAAGGATGAGCCAAATATGCATTGGTATCCCTACCAGGCCAATGGCCTATAAAGTCCACAGGTTTTCAGTAATTGAAAAGTAACTATTTATTTTTGGGAAATTTTAAAAAAATAATGAGACAGCTTAAATGTAACTGTAATGGCAATTAACTACTTTTGGCTTGGGACTATAACTTTAACTACTTTGTGTGTGTTTTTTTTTTAAACCACCTACACTCTGAAACAGAATTCCTGCTCTCCTCGCTCGAAGGAAGGCGAGGAGGAAGGACAGTCTATTTTCTTTGTTGCAAATGCGTGAAGTGTAATCCGGAGCTCTTCTGCTGCTGCTCCTCCTCCTTGCCGTTCTCTCCACAGCTCATCGACACAACACAGCACACGACAACAGCTTTGGTGCCTCCAGAGCAAGGCTGTCAATGTGTACTCTGGGAGCCCTTAATCCACGGGTCGCTGACGTGATAAACAATAATGTCTGTTTTGGAGCTGTTATAACTTATCATGTTAATGTGCGGTTTGGGAGCCTTTAATTGGTGATTTGTGCACGGACTGTCACAAAATTTTAAAACACATTTGCCATCATTTCTGGGGTGTTTGAGCAGCCAGTGGCTCACAACACCAACAGAGAGCAGCAAACCAAAAAATTGTGCCTCCCACTTCCATAGTCAGTTGCCAAGAGGAAATGGTTTCCTTCCTTCCTTCCTTCCTTCCTTCCTTCCTTCCTTCCTTCCTTCCTTCCTTCCTTCCTTCCTTCCTTCCTTCCTTCCTTCCTTCCTTCCTTCCTTCCTTCCTTCCTTCCTTCCTTCCCTCCCTCCCTCCCTCCCTCCCTCCCTCCCTCCCTTCCTTCCTTCCTTCCTTCCTCTCTGCCTGCCTGCCTTTGAACAACTTCAGATCTCCAGGGCAGGAAGAACTGCACCCAAGGATTTTGAAAAAAATATATATGGCTGAAGAAATCACAGAACCGCTGTCTATTATTTTCTTGAAGTCATGGCAGATGGGTGAAGCGCCAGATGATTGGAAGAGGGCTAACACTGCCCCTATCTTCAAAAGGGGCAAGAAGGAGGACCCAGGGAACTACAGACATGACAGAATCCCAGGGAAAATTCTGGAGTAGATTATCAAGCAGTCACTCTGCAAACACCTTAAAACAAAGCCGTAATAGTGATTAGAAGCCAACATGGATTTGTCAAGAGCAAATCCTGCCAATCTTTTTTTTTTTTAATCAGCTCACTTCCCTCGTAGGTGGTGGTCATGCAGCAGGGACTGGGGTTCGTGTGTGGAAAGATGTGAGCACCATCCACCTGTTGCCTCCACTCTGGAAATACATTCCTGGGCTTTCCTTTCATAGGATCACAGTAGAGAACAGTGTTCAGCACATGGTTAGGAGAGTGACTGTCTTAAGGAAGAAAAGACCTCTGCTTTCCTCACCTACACAAAGTCTCTCTCCTCTTCTGTGTCTGGTCACTGGAAGGCGGACACCTTCTTCACTTTTGCCTGCCTGGTGGCTTCGCCGGGAAGGGGGGGGGAATCTTGAAGAAATCCTCTCCCTCGTTTGCATCATTCTTGCATGAGGGAATGAGAAACAGGCCCCTTTTTCTCTGGTCTGTGAGGCAATGGCGTATTTTCTGTCATTCTCAATGGGGGCTTTTCCATGCATGGGAGTGATCTTTCCACACTTTGTGCAGGCTGCGTCCGGGGTGCATTTAACCTACAACAGCTGCAGCGACTTTTAGCATCAGAGGCATTGCCTTATTTAGATCTTTTGGGTCAACCCGCTGGTCCCTTTGCTTTTGCCAGGGGAGGGGCATGCACACACGCACACACTGTGCTTCTCAAGGGGAGCATACCGTAGTTTTGCACAGAGACCTTTTGCACAAATTTCACACTTCACGATCAGGGCGGGGTGTGTGTGAGAGAACCATGTTTGCTCTTATGCTGGAGGTGAGAAATTCCGTTGTGCTGAGACAGGCTGCCTCATCAAGAGAGCCATTCAGGAATATTTTAGCACCTGTCTGCTGGGCGTGTCCATTCCTCTGTCTGCATGGATACCCAAATCTCTCTCCCTCTGGCTTTTTCCTTTTAGAAACGCCATTGATATACCCCTGTTTCAAATGGATGTTGGTGTAACGTCCCTTGTTTGAATGCCGTAATTGAATTTTAACCTGTGTAACTGCCTTAGGCAGTTCAGAGGCAGAGGAGAAATAAGCCACAGCTAAATGTAATCCCCAAGTGGAAGAGAAAATAGCTGGCAAGAGCTGATGTGTTTGGGGAGGATGGTGGAAGTGTTCTCCCCCATCACCCCACCCACGCAAAAGCTTAACCCCACCCCCACCCCCCAATGTATAGGGATTTGGCTTCCTTAATAGCACCCTTGCATTTAGTCTGGCTCCAGTTCAGGCATATTCCTGTACATGTGCACACAAGTATTATTGAGTCTCCTCGGCACACAGCCCGCCAAAAACCTCTTATATCCCTGTTTCTGTCATGAATAAAAACCGGGCATTACAGAAAAGCCAGAAGAGCAGAAGATGGACTTCCTTAAGTGCAGAAAACATCTGATGGTCACAGCAGGAACTTGGCTGTTCACCCTTCCTGTAGTTTGCAGATGAGCTCCCTTTGTTCTGTGATTGGCTGTTGAGAGGTAAGTCATGGCTCCATTTGCAAATGTGATTGGCCGGTCATGAAGGTTGGCCTGAATCACGTCTCTACAACACAAACAGGCTTCAGTTTCTGACGACTTCATATCTGCCTCCTTGCCCCACAGGTTGGGGGCCCTTTGCTCAGCCTAAGGGAGAGAAAGTCTGGAAAGAAGGAACACACAGAGAGAGGGAAAGAGAGAAAGAGAGAGAGAGGAGGTTGTATGGGGGAGAGGGAAGGCAGACTCCTCCTACCACAGGTCTCTTGCGCTGGTTTCCATCGAAGTATTAATTAAGAGCACCTGCCCTTGCCTTGAAGATCTTCTTCATTAGGAATAGAGCATGTGTCAATGTGTAATTAAAATTATGCATCTTTTTTTTAAAAATAGCTCTTTTGAAATAGAACACCAGTCATCCATAGCTATTAATTTAATCAGCCAATTGAGCTCAGGTGAATGCATCTCTCGCCCCCCCCTCCCTCACGCTCCCCCCCCCCCCCCGCTCAGGCGAAGGAACCCGTGAATTGAGCGGGGAGGATTTCGGGGGGGGGGGATTGAGTTGCCATAGCGATGGTGCTCCTCTACTAGGGATGGCCTTTCAGGCTGCTGAGGGGGGCACTCCAAGGCCCCCCCCCAGCCCTTGTCTTCCTGGGCCGCCCCCCCTTTCCTTCCTGCCTCTGGGCCCTGGGGGGGGGGGCGGGCCAGGAGCTTCACCCCCTCGGCCGCCTTTTTCCCTCTCCCAGACCTGGGACTCGGGACCGCCGCGCACACGACGGCAAGCGTGGGCACGAAACAGAGGGAAAGCCATCCTGTTGGGACACACCCGGTGCACTTGCGTTGCAGGAAGGAGCCTCCGGACGGGGCGGCTTTGATCGCGGGTGGCCTGGGCTTCTCCGACTTGGCTTCTGGGTGCCCAGCGCTGCCGCCGGGCCGCCTCCTGCCCAAAGAGGGACCCCCCCCCCCAGCCACCCTGAGCGAGGGCAGGAGCGCCTGCCTTGTGCAAGCCTCTTCAGCTGCCCCACCGCCGCCGCCCCCCGGCCTCTTGGCCGACGGTCAACCCCTCCCCATCATCCTCCCGGAAGAGATGGGGGAGGGGGGGAGAAGCCCCGAATGAGGAGGCTCTTCCTCGCCACCCGGCTTAAGCCAGGCCGGCAATTTCCCAGCCAAAACTCAGCCGGGGGCTGGGGGGGGGTCTTGGGGCACGAATGGACGCTGGCTGCCCCCACGAAACGGAGCGGGAAATCTCCTCGGCGCGGAAAATTGCCGGCTGGACCAGAGGCGGGAGCAAGCGGGCGGAGGGACGGAGGGAGCCGGGGGCTGCCCCGCCTCAGCCAGCCAGCGCGAAATGGGCCCTACCTGGCTGGGGGGGGGGGGTGAGAGAGGAGGGGATCCCCGCCGGGTCCGGCGTCCTGGGCGCCTCCGGGGAGACCGGGTGGAGGCGGGCAGGCGGGCCGGTCCGCCCCCCCCCCGCCCCCGCACCCGCACCCACCGCCGGCGGCTCATCAGGAATGCGCGGCGCATCCCCTCCGGCGGCGCCTGGTGCGCCCAGGAGCCCCGGAGAAAGACAAGAAAAATGAAGGCAGGCGCAATCTCATTTGCCGAGGGCTGCAAGTCAGCCAGGAAGCGGCTATTATTCCATCGACTCTGTCGGCATTAAGTTATTTCCTTCACTAAATACGGGAGTGTTCATGAATATCTATTGAGTCCCAGGTAGTGGCGTCGGGAGGCGGCGGCGGCGGCGGTGGCGGCAGCGGCGTCTCCTCCTCCTCCGCTGATGGGAGCTTTATATTCCCCCGACAAACACCCCTCCATCTCGCGCCGGAGTGAAAGACAATAGTATTTTAAATTGGTTAATAAATCTCCAGATTGATGCGCCCGAGAAGCGGGCCAGCTCCGTCTCTATTACATGAATAAAAGGGACCCGGGCACCATCGCCGGAGCGCCTGCGAATTAAGGGTAGGTGGGTGGGGGTCTGCGTCCCCCCCCCCCGCAACCGGGTGCCCTTCAAGCTAAACCGCCGCCGCCGCCCTCCCGGCCCGGCAAGGGCACCCCACGGGGCAGGCCGGGGCCGTGAGGTTTTCTCTCCGCCCTGGAAGGAAGGGAAGGCGGAGAGGGGAGCGGCCCTCAGTCCCCCCCCCCCCGGCGCAGGACGGGGGCCGGATTCTTCCACCGATGTAAAGTCAAAGCCTTCGCCTCCTTCCAGGCTCCCTTCTCGCTCTCACCCCGCGGAGGGCTTGTGAAAACGAAATCGTGGTTTGTTTGTTTTTCCTAAGGGGAGCAGCCCGGAATCGTGGTTGGTCTAAAGGAAATAATGGTGTCTGCGTTTTACAACAACAGGTCATCCTCTAGTGAAACCAAGAGCCAAGGGTGCTTATTATGAATTTTTTAGCCATCATGGTAATATACTTTTTTTTCCTATATATATATTCTTAAAACCTAGCACAAATGTTAACCATCAGCACATGATGCCTGTAAACATATAGGCATCCTTCTGGGAGTGGGGGGGGGAGAAAGGGGGACTCTTTGCTGTCTATCAGAGCGAGTGATTAGCAGACTATAAAACATCAGGAGAAGCGCTTGGGCTTCTCTTTCGCACTGTTCTCGCCTCCAGCTCGGTGGTCCTTTATTTGGAAAAGTGGAAACCCTTCCCTTTCTCCCTCTGTAAGGATCCAGACCTCTCTATATGCCCAGAGGAAACCTGGCCTGCTGGGGCCTCACTGGAGCCTCTTTGAATCGGCGACACGGGGACCCCGAGAGAGAGAGAGAGAGAGAGAGATCGCGGTGGGAGAGAAACCGTCCCTCCACTTCCCTGGAGCTGCACCTTGTCCGGAAGCCGCCGCTGCCACCAGCTCGCCACTGCTCGGGAGTTCTTCCTGGCCTGCCTTCAGCCGCTGGACAACCGAGCCCTTTGAGAACAGCGCCTCTGATTCCGTCAGGGTGACCACAACGTCTCCAGACAGCGCGCCCCGGCCTCCTCCCTACGTTCAAAAGCCGGCCCGGTGTGTCACATCAGCCGGCCAAGCTGACGGGCAAGATGGCAGCTGGTTTTTGTTCAGGCTCGGGCTGCCCGTCAGCCGGACACGGAGGGTGGCGTGAGGGGGCACCCGGGGTTAGAACGGCATGTCTTGATTACTGTTTGCGTGAGGCCTGACAATGGTCTTGACAGGCGAGAAGGCCTGGCTCAGCACCCTTGGGGGCCCTCAACCCGCCCCCCAGCTTGACCGACAGGTTCCAAGGACCTCCCTGGTGAGATGCGCCTGGACCAAAAGGGCTGACCCCTCCCCTCCCCTCCCCTCCCCTCCCCTTGGGACTGTGAGCCCCCACCGGCATTTGGGTGCTGGCCTGCTTGGGGGGGGGGGCTTTTCCCCAGCTTCACCAGTTTGTTTCTACAGAAAAGAAAGCAAGTTCCATGGAAGCAACAGAGAGCTTCAAAAGAAGATTGAGACAGCTTTAGATTTCAAGGATGTGTCCCGTGTTTCCAAAATAAAGTTTCAACCATTTATTGGTTTCTTTTAATGGCCTTTCTAGCTTCTAGCAAACAGAGGCCATTTGACATGAAAGCTAATTCTTGGTACCCCCCCCCCCACAAGCACACACATATATGTATACACAGAAACACACAACTTTTTCTGATGAAGAACTTTGTTATCCAGAAAGCTTGCACGGAGAATGTTGTGCCTTCTTGGTGGTTCTAATCAAGGATACAAGATTGTAAATCTGCAGATTTTCTAAATTCATTTGCCAATGAAGGCTAATTGAAATAACTCTGAATGAAAGCTGTGAAGGAGAAAGACGGGAGGGGTGGGGGGGGGAAAGGAGGGTCTTCTCATGCTTGCAAAAGCAGCATCCTGATCCGGAAGATAAACAAAGGGAAAGAGAGAAGGGCTTCCTCCTGCTCCCCCCCTTCCTAGCTTCACATCAAAATGGAAATCCGCTTCCTCTCCTGCTGCCCCCCCCCCCCCGCTGTCCTTATACACAATGAGAGAGTCTCTGGGTGCTTGTCTTTCATGGCAGAAGGGCGGTAAGTGAAACTGGCAAGAGGCTGCTGTCTTGCTCCCCCGTCCCACGGAGGAAGATGCTGGAAACAGTTCATTACGAACTGGAAGATTTTCCTTGTAAACAGAGTGTATTCCTGGCATTGGAGGGCAGGGGGGGGGGAAGGAAACTGGAAGGTTTTTGCTCTTCCCTCTTCTCCCCCCCCCCTACACACGCTATTGTTGAGAAAGGGTATGCCTGTTGGGATCCTGGGGAGTTTCCCACAGGTGGCCTGCATGTAGGGCAGCCTCCACACAGGGATGTTTTCAGTGCTTTCATTCCAAGTAAAGCAACCTCAGAATTATCTGTTGAGGAAGTACACGAGCAACATGAAAGGGAGATTATTTGCAGAAAAGAAGACGGAAATAGGCAGCGAATTCAATTATGCAGAGAGATAGAGAGAGAGAGAGAGAAGGTGTGGGAGGAAGTGGGGTGTGTTTTGCTCAATTCCCTCAGCAGGCTCGGCAGTCAAAGCAGCAGATAAAGGAAAGGCCGGCCGGCGAGGGCTTTGCTGGGGTCAGGTCTGCTCCGGTGTTCTCTGATCATCCCCTGGGCTTGCTTTCTTGCAGGTCTTAGAAGGTGCTTTTGTCCTGCCTTGTTCGAACAGCCTGGCACCCGACTCTCGAGTATGACTGGTCAGGAAGGGCCTGGTCATGAGGGAAGACTCCCCGGGGGGGGGGCTGCCGAGGGTCCCTGTCATATCGGAGGGGGCTCCCCCTCCCTCACCTTTCGAGCTGGCACCCATGCCGCCCCCCCCTTCCCCGCCTTGCCGAGAAGATGGAGAACAATTCAGCGGCAAGCGGTGTCCCTGGCCATCTCTTGGCCCTTCCCTCCTGCCGGGCTTTTCATCAGAGGTTCTCAGAGCGCATCCGTCTCACATCAGCCGAAGGTTCGAGAAAAGAGCCACTTTCCGTGTGAAACCAGATGGAAGCCCACCCCCCACCCCCACCCCCACCCCCACCCCTGAAGAGCCCGTGGGATTTGTATCCGCGCTGACTCACCAGGGTTCAGCAAGAGAGGCAACAGGTCAAGCAGATGGATGGGGAATTAATTAAATAATGATTCACGGCGAAAGCGATGGAAAATGTTAACTGTCAGTCAAAAAAATGCCATCCGGGGAGTTCAAGAATGTTCATAACATAATAATGAGGCTTAAAATGGTGGTTGGGAACTTTAAGGAGGGAAGGGAATGAACCAGGTGTCAGCAAAATCATTCCCAAGTGGGACACCCTCCGTTGGAAGACACCCCCCCGTCCCCCCCCACTTCGGACCCTGTTGCCTGCGTCCAGAGGACCCTGTGACATTTTCTCGGGGGTTTCCAGACTTCTTCCCTCGGTGCCACCTTCCAACTTACACCCAAGCGGGTGCTCCCTGAACGTCGTGCTTTGCTTTCTGGACCCCCCCCCCACAAATGTGCCTTTGGTGGCGGGAGAGAGGTGGAGGGGGCTGCGTCATGAGTGACATGAATTATTTTGGCTCAACGTATTAATTAAGAGCTCATTAGGAGCCCAAATTTGTGATAGATCAGCAGTGGACTTGGCACAGAGTCTTAATTTAATGATTTCTTGCATTACTTTGCTAATCATCTCGAGTCTGGTTCAATTTATGCCAGTGTGGCTGTCCTAATTTCTAATTAGGGCCGAAAGGCCGATGCGGCAAACGAGCTGCGGGCGGCTGAGGCAAGAGGGCGGCCCTGCCCTTCCTCCGGCCGGCCTCTTCTTTTGGAGGTTTTTATTTCTAGCCAGCCATCAGGCATCTTGGGGGGTTTCCATGTTTTCCATCCCTCGCCTGCCGCCGGCTCCGTAAGCATCACGGCCGAAAGAGGGCTCAGCTGGAAAGCCAAGTCAGGGAAGAGCGCGGGAAAGTTTCGGAGGAAAGTGCGCCTGCTAATTCAAAACATTTATGTTAGCCGATATAAATTTATTCAGTGCCATAAATTACATAATTGAATTTTTATTTCCTTCATATATTTGAGCGAAATAACTAATATTTTGAGTCTGCCTGGCCTGCAGATGCCTTTCACGGAAACATATTTCCTGTAATATTACGCCTGTATAAAGCTGACATTTAAACGGTTTAATAAATGAGCAGTTGTTTGACTTGTTTCAGATTCAAGACATTCTGGTATATTAATAAAATATATTTCATGAGGCAGCTCAATAGACCATCGCCATGCGAGGGCCTTGATTTATTACTGATACTTTTGCTATTAGGGAGGGACAGATACTCAAAATGTCATTAAGGTTAAAATAATAATCAATCACACTAATTAGGCCTAATTTTTCATATGCAAATACAATTAAGCATACACCTCTCAATAACTTTAAAGAGAATTAGTGACGCTGGAGAAAAAGCGGACTGAAGGGTACAGGAAGGGAGGGGTGGGCATCCTGAAGCACCTTCCGTTTGCCAGGCCGATTCTTAAAAGTGATTAAAAGTGCTCTGTTGTTTTGTAATTAAAAGTGCTTGCCTTTCCACGGAGAGAAATGAGTTTTCCTTCCTGGGCCGACTATTTCTGTGGCTCTGGAACAGCCAGCAGGAGGGATTGGGTTTCCCTTGGGAAAAGAGACCCAGACGGTCCATTTCGGTTTTGCTTATTATTAAGAGATGGGTTAGTAAGTGGCATTTATTTATGAACTGGGAAGGTCTCATTGGGTACCGTTCCTGTGCACAGGTGTGTGTGTGTGTAAATATATAGGAAAGAGAGTAGGTGTGCACCACATGGCATAATTCCATTTTTAAAGCTTCCTACGGGACACCCTTTAAAAAAGGAACCTGGAAACAAGGGACGAATTATTTGGCGCAGCCGTGCGGATGGCTCCAGCTGCAGGGACCGGCTGCTTTGCCCAGGCATGGCCCACTTGGGAAGTCGCTCAGAGAGGCTTTGCAGGCCAGTCCGGTGGCAGGCACAGGGCAGGCAGGAGGAAAGGGGGCAGTCTTCCCAGGAACGGTGGCTTCACCCCCAAAAGGAGTCTGCCTGCATGTCACAAATTGCAGGCTGATCCAAGCAAAGGCAGGAGAGGAGAAGTGCCCGGGGGGGGGTCATTTTTATTTAGCTGATTCCCCCCTGCAGCAGAAAGCTTAGGCATCCCACTTCCACCACCCCCGCTTCCTGGGGGGGTGTCTCCCTCAGGCTGGGAACATGGCACCCCACACCCAGCAACTAACCCGAGGCGTGGGGGGGGGGACGCGGAGGGGAAGAGAAAGGTTGGGAGGTGGGTGTCTCCTCTCCCACCTTGTCAGTGTTAGGAGCCCGCAGGGAGCGTGGCCCTCCCAAGCTCTCCGCCCTGCCTGCCCAGCTAAACCGGCCTCTGCCCTCTTCATCTCTGGGGATGCCTCTCCCTTTTGGGGGATGATGCACACCTGGCCCCGCACCCTCCTCTCTTGCGGGGGGGGGGGGCTGGGTGTGCATGCCTGGCTGAAAGGCAGAGGACTGGAATGACCAGAGACCCGGAGGCTGCAGCACACAAGCCAGGAGAGCGGCTCCAAGAGGGTCAGTCCAGCTGCTCCGGGGCCGCACGTTCTTTTTTCTCTTTAAAGGAGGGAATTAGGTTCTAAGGTGGTTTCGGTGCATGCACATTAGCCCATGCCACATTATGCAAATTAGCACCTTCTCTCTTCCCCCCCCGCCCTTCTGTTTTGCTGGCGTGCCAGGGGCCACCCCGGACCCAGAGGAGCTCCTTGGCTACAGGGAGCTGGAAGAGGCCCGGCTGCTGCCAACGAGCCCATTAACCTGCCTTGCTCTGGGCCTGCGGCGAAGCCCGAGGCTCTGCAGCTCTCCAGCGAGATGAAAGGGAGCCGGTGACATCCTCATCTCTGAAGAGGATCAGCAGCCTCGGTGAAGGCGTTGGAGCTGATTGCGCAGCACGAGAGGGCGGCTGGGCCAAGGGAGCCACGAGGGAAGCCCTGGGCGAGCAGAAGGAGGCAACTGGGCAGGCAGTGCTTGACGGCGGCGGGGGGGGGAAGCAGGGAGAGAAAGAGCCACAGGGAAGAGCTTTCCCCTCCCCAGTTTGTGCACACCTGCCCCAGGGTGGGAGTTTGGCGTTGGTTTGCGCCTGCTCGTGCGCCCGGCTCTGGCGCTTGTTAGCATCCGCCATGCAAGGGAAATGCCTTCGGAACCAAAGGCCAGACCTGGCCGGGGGTTTCTGTCTGAGGTTAATTGGGGAAGGAGCCCCAGACCAGGCTCAATTAGAGGCTTCCAGCCTCCAGGATCACCCGAGGCCATCGGGATCAGCAAAACACGAACAGGCCCGAACCCACGCTGGCTGTTACTCTGGCTGCTGACTGCGCGGCCGGGGGGGCGGGGGGGCGGGTGCAAAGGACAGATGAGCAGCCCGCTTCAGAATAGCTCGTGGGGGGTGTTCCTATTTTGGAAATGTCTCCGCCAGCTGTTTCGTTAGGCTCAGCTGTGAGGCGGTTAGACATTCCACAGGTGCAGCTTCTGTGCCTTGATCACCCAAGGGAGCGAGGTGGGGAGAGCCACGCTGAGCGAGGCACCCCCACGTCAGGTCCCTCCCCTCGGAGACCGGCCGACCACTTGCCCTGTTGCCCGAGGGAGGGATCCCTAGCGGTCGGCCGGCAGCCGGAAGGGGCAAAGGGCCAACCCCCTCTGGGGCCTCTAACCCCTCCGATGCCCTCCTGTCCGGAGGCTTTTGGCTGTGTAAGCGCTTGGGCGTTGCAAAACGAGAAGGGGGTCGACCAGCAGGACAAGCCAGCTCAGGGGTTCCTTCTGCCCTCGCTGAGACCCCCCCCCCCCATCGGTGGCTTTTCCTCCCTCTTGCGAGCAAGGAGAACGGCTGGCTCTCCTTAAAAGCCCCTCCTCACCTTTTGCCTCCTGGTGGGCCGCATGTGAAGTGATTCGCCCTATTGTGATCCTTCCAGTGTGGGGGGGAGTGTGTGCATGTGTGTGTGTGCGCACAAGTGCACATGTGCGCATGGGGGGTGCATTGAGGGATAGCCAGAGACCAAGCAGGCTTTGTGTCTGACTTCTGCCTTGGCCGGGGGGGGGGGAGAGATCTGCTTCAAGCCAAGGAAAACCCAACTGGAACCCCCATCGCCGAGGCGATTCTCCCCTGCTTTTCTCGGGGGGGGGGGAGGTGTCCAGGAGGATGATTCAGCTGCAACAGGCATTGGCCTCCTTGGCTGCTTCTGGGGGCCCTTGAGTTACACGAGGCCGGGACCTGGAAACCGGATCCTGCGACCCATGGCAAAGGCTCCCCCCCCTCGGGGACGTGGGATGACCTCTCACCCTTTGCCCCCAGCCGTCTTGGGTTTCCGCCTGGCGCCCCGGAGATGATCACTTTAGCCCGGCTGGGCCTGGCGTAGCTTTGTAAGATCAACATCGCCGCTTCCTCTCATCAAGTTGGCCACGGCGGCGAGGGCAGGAGGTGGCCCCCCCCAGGAGGGCAGCCCGCCCTCTCCCTGGCTCTCCTTGCCTTTTCACGCTCTGGCGACACACAGACCCACACAGGCAGGGCTGCCTCAGCCGGAGCCCCGTTTCTTTCCCAGCTCCAGGCCTTGACGCCCCCCCCCCGGGGCCAGTAGGTGCAAGGATCAGCTTCCCTGGAGTCACAGAATCAGAGACGGGTCGAGCCGGAAGGGTTCCGAAGGGCCATCTAGTCCAGCCCCTGTTGCTAAGGCAGGACGTCCTAAGCGTGCATGTCCCTGGCAGACAACACAAACACACACAAACACGCACTGCCCTCTGCTTAAAGGCCTCCAATCCAACTGCTCCACCAGCACCCAAGGTTGTCGCCACTCCCCACTTAGCTGCTTCGATCACGACTATTGCATGTTTTATGACACCCGATGGAACAATTTTCTCCAGCGATCACTCTTTTGTGCTCAACTCTCTTGTTGTGATTATTTCTTGATTTGCAACATTTTCCCACACAGGGTGGCTTACAAAATTTTAAAAGAACAAAAACAGATAAAGTCACTTGTAGCGGCAAGAAAAAGAGTAACAAAACAGTTAGCTGGAAACAATAAAAGCGTATGAACCTGTTCCTTCTGATCCTCCCAATCCCTGGAGGCATTCAAGAGACACATCAAGACCACCACCGGGCAGATTTCCTTGGGTTGGTCCTCCTGCCTTCAGCAGGGGGGTTGGACTAGATGGCCTCCAAGGCCCCTTTGGACTTCACGATTCTACGATTCTATGATCACGGGGTTGTTATAACACAGAATGAGGTTTCTTGGGTCAGACCGGGGGGGGGGCTGAGGTCATTTCATGGAAATGGTGGACAAAAGGGGTCTATAATCTCATGTACAGAATTAATGAACGTTTATTTTAAAAAATAAAAAAGAAATCTTAAACAGAAAGGCAATGCATGGCTCCAGCAGTTCTTCAGATAGAGAACTGTACGCTCCCAAAAGAGGCCTCCGGGCCACTCTAACCTGAGATGGTTCCAGGAAGCTGGGGCTTGAGTTTCTTTCTTCCCTTTGCTCCTGCTGTTTCTCCCCTGGGGGGAGGCGTCCTGGACAGGCCCGCGCTCCCCCACCTGGGACTACCACGACTCTTGCGGTGGGGGGGGTGTGAGGGAGGGAGGTGGCCACTCCCGTTTTCTTGCAGATGGTCTGGCAGAGCTGCAGCCATTTCTCAGGCGGGTCAAGCCAGTGTCCCCTGGAGGAGGAGAATGTCAGAGGGGGAAGCCTACCAGGATCATGTGTCTCCATTTCAGCTCCAAGCTCTGCAATTAATTAACTTAATTGCACGTAAAATTGCTGCAGCTGAAAAATGAGAGTGTCCCTCTCTTTTCTCCCTTCCTCCCATCTGACACAGAGAGGCGACACGAGGACCAAGGGCCAGCAGGGCGCATCCCTCCTGGGACCTGAGAGACCAGGTGGAAAGGGCACCAGGGGGAGATTTTTTGGGAGGGGGGGGATCAGAGATGGTTTGACCAATAGCCATCAGGCGTTAGAGTCCCTCTGTCCATCTCCTCGCATCTCTGGTGGGCCCTGCCCGTAGGTGTTTCAGTACAGCCTGGATGCTCCCGAAGGCCAGGCGGGACGGGAAGGGGCTGGTGGGTGAGGTAACCCGGGCGGCGGGGGCGTGCCCACCTTTGAGCCTGTGGCGCCATTTGGAGCCTAGCAGGGAGGAGGGTGGCCGGGGCACAACGGCAAAGCAACGGGCCCCTTGTGGGCCGTCTGCTCAGGGCCAGATCCAGCCACACCGAGCCCCAGAGGAGCTGATTTGAAGAGGCCCTGTGGTGTTGTCCACAAGGCTGATTCACCTGACAGTCCTGCCAAACTTAAACTTGAATTTATGATCTACATCGTTTCCTCGGAGGCCTCTTATAAGCGGAGACGTGCCATTTCCTCTGTGTTTTAAATCCAGCACCGTCTACTTTGTCCGCCCCATCCCTGCCAATGTCAGGGCAAAACTCAAAGGCTTCTCCCGTCCCTTTTCAGGGAATCCACTTCAAGGGGACCAGGAGACAAGGACATTTTCACTAGTGGTTTTATTTTATTTTTTTTTTGGATCTGCTAGGAAATTGCTGAAGTGCTAACAAGCCATCAAAGCCAACACCGGAAGAAACAGGGTTATTTACAAGACGCCCCACGCGTTCCAAGCCACGTAACGCACTGGGGCTTGGTTACAACGGACGCCTGGGGTGGATTTCTTGCATCCGCCATGGAGAAAGCCCTTGTTTTCTGAACTGCTCCTTGGCGGGTCTCCAGGAGGGCTGGGTGGCCAGCTTACAAATCACCAGCACTCAACCCCCTTACCCTGTCGTGCCACTTGACCCTCCCCTGCCTTCTGCCCCCCCTCCAACCCCAAACCTACCCACCCCCCATTCCTGGTCCTGCTCTTGTCACAGAGCCCCTGTCTCTCCATGATCACGAAGCTGGAAAATGTGGCTGAGGGAGGTATCGGTGGCAAGGCCGCGTGTGTGTGTGCATGTGCGCGCGTGCCTTCACGCATGAAGGGAAGGAACACAGAGCCTCCCGGTTCCCCTCCCAAGGACTCATTCCTCCGCCCACCCCAAAAAACTGAATAATTCAGAGCGTGGCTGTCTGGGGTCTCCCGGGCCCCATCGTCTTCCGCGAAGGCAAATGAGCGGGCCGGATAGCCTGTTAAAAGGGCCCCCAGCCGGCTGCCACTTTCAGTAAATCAGGATTAATGAGACGGTGGAGGCGTCTCAGAGCCCAGCGCAGTTCCGGCTGGCAGGCACCACGCCACGGCAGCCACGCTCCGAAGCGCCTGCCCCTGCCTCCGGTGGCCTCCGAACGACTGGCCAGCTTCTGGGTAACTAGGCAGCATCACCGGCCCCTTCCTTGCCCGCCCCCACCGCCCCCCCCACAAACATACACACTCTGCACCCACCCAGGGGCCTCACCTCCAGGCCACTTCTCCTGCAGTGCTAGTCCCATGCTGGGTTCTACGGAGGATCCACCGGCCACCAAGGGGGCCACGTCACCCCCAAAAAACCCTTCATCTGTCTCGCTTTTCATGAGAGAGCCTCAGTTCCTTTTCCAGGGGAGGCACCTCCTGCCCATGCTGGCTAGAGGCTTCTCAAAGGGGGGGGGTGTCAAGAAGCTACTTTGGTCCCCCTCCCTGCAGGGCTCTGTGGGCAGAAAGCAGCAGGTCTGGTCCCTTGCATCTGCTGCTAGGGTGGGGCAAGCCCCCCCCGCTGGAACCCTAGGGGGCCCTTGGGGCTGGCTGGAAGGGGGGCAGAAGGGGGGGTCGGCATCTTGGTGGGCTCCTCAGCTCTGGCCAAAGGCCCCTGCTTCTGTCCCGCGCCCTTCCCCTCAGCACCAAAGGGCTCTGCCCTGAGCTGCTGTCCCCCAATCTGCGTGGCCCCATCCTGAGAGACTGTGTGCCAATTCTCCAGTTTTGCAGTGGGGCTGGAGCCGGCCTTCAAAGGAAGATGGCCTCTTGCCCGTCGCTTGGAAAGGGGAGGTGCGAGGGCACCCTGTTCCACAGGGTGAGCCCCAGCGTGTGGCGAGCATTGAGGTTCCCAGAGAACCTGGTCCGTCAAACGTCAGGGCCGGAGGGCTCTCCGAGGAAGCTGAGCTCCACGTGGAGGTGAGCACATCCAAAAGAGCCAGGATCAGCCCCCTGCCCAGAGTTTCCTTTCTGGGTCCTGTGCCCCCAAGTGGGTGGCCCTCCACCAGGCACGGGCATCCCCGGAGACGGATGACACAGGGCCTGGATGGCAGTGCATGGATGGATGTGCCTTGCCTTTCTCCCTAAGGAGATCAAATACATTTGCATCATGCCATGCATGCCCCCCACTCGCCCCCCCACCCCCATTTCCCCTCAGCCCCGCTCCAAAGCAGAGGCAGTTTTTACACTAGTTTAGACAGCCTCCGATCTCTCCCGCACGGTGCGGCACTCGTGAGCCGCCTGCATTTTTATGAGCTGCCTCGTTATGCGCCAGCAAAGTAGGCAAAATATGTCGGGCCCAAGCGGAGATTGGAATCGAAAGGACGCTAATTACGGGTAATAATTTTTGCATCCTTGCATAAAACAATGTTTGGCTTTTTCAGAAGAAAGAGGGGAGGGGGAAGCGGGGGGGGGAAGGGAAGAACGCCACCGCATGAGTTCAAAGACAGGCTGTTTCGTCCAATGCTGATGGTGGGAGCCCCCCCCGCCCCCCGCCCCCGACTGGCCTGCTTCGGCAGAAGGACCCAAGCAGTTGCCCTCCGCCCAGGCAGAGAGGGTCGCATGGAGGCTAAAAATGTGGGAACACCCAAGACGGCACAGACACAGCTATTGCCCCCCCCAATGGGGCATCTTTCCTCACTCAAAGCCCACTCCATCCGGGAAGGTGGAAACGTTCCTCTTTCGGGCTGAAGCTCACAACATCTCATGTGTCTGTGTGTGCATATGTGTCACTCTCCCCCCCAGCTTTGCATCTGTGTAAGGATGCTGCATTCCTAAACATAACACAGGCAAAGGGGGTGGGGGGTGTGCGAAGGCTACAGGTCAGAACCAACCAGAACCAATTTTGTTTGGAATGCACGGAGGGATAAGTCGCAAAACCTTTAAGGAGCGATTATTGTCCCCTTAAAGGTCAGCGAGGTCTTAGTGTGTGACCGGAGAGGAAGGTAGGCGGAGGCCCTGATGGAGATCGGATGGCATGAACTGCTTCAGATTTTGCATGACCCTTTCATGAGCATCTCCTGACCGCTCATAAATGCCCCCCCCCCAAGCCTTGACAGATATCATTCTTTAAAGGTGGCTTCTGCTTTTGCCACCTTCCTTCCCGGCATTCATTTTTGTTTTCTTTTGTTCATCAGAGAAACAGTCGGGGGGGGGAGAGGTTCCACAATTAGATGGTCGGACTTAGAGTTCAAATCCCTGCTCAGCCAAAAACTGTCCGGGGGGGGGGGTCCCCTTGCACCATCTGGTCTCCCTCAACGAGACCTACTTTGCAGGCTTATTGTGAGAGCAAAATGAGGGAGTACCTTTTGCTCATTGCAAAGAAAGAAGGATAAAAAAAAGCAACTAAGTAAATATTATAAATAAACTTTCCTTATTTTGCTGAAAGGAAATCTAGTTCAAGGGAATTCTGGGTATCGCTGGCTGCAGAACATCCTTGCCAAAGGCAGGGGGTTTAAGAGGAAGGCGCCGTGTTAGAAAGGGGCACCCCTACCTCCTATCTCTATAAAATATTAATCTGAAAGCTCGGGTCTCTTCCCTTCCCACCTTCTCACAAATCCACTATTTACAGTAATGGCCCAGAGACTTGAATTGTTTCAATAGCTTGGAAACAGTTCGACAATTTTTTTTTAAAAAAGAGGCGCTGGTCGTTTATGGCGCTCGTATCTCTGTCGTCGTGCATAATGCATGCTTGCGGCACACACTGAACTGGTCCCAGTGATCATGATGTGGGTGAACTAGAGAGAAGCCTGGTGGCATCCGGAGGGCCGTCACTTGGATTAGAAGGATTTGCCCTTCTGTGGAAATCCAGGAGCTGCCCGGCTGACAAGGGGCGCTCCTGATGAGGAGCTGAACCACTCCTGCGCAGGATGAAGGGTCAAGAGGGAGACTCCTTCTCCTTGATTCGGGCTGTCTGCGCAGGGCGAGACACCTCCGCGGGGAGTTTCCCCGGCCTGTAAGAGTCCTCTTGGTGGGTGGGAGAAAAAGACAAGAAGCGCTTTGTCTTGTTCTCAAAAATCACGAACTTGCAGGAAGCCGGTGTCCTTTCTCCTTGAGAAGCCTCTCTCTCTCTCTCACACACACACACACACACACATCTGGTGCAGCAGAACCAGCTTGGAAGGTGACCTGAGGCCTCTCCCCATCTTTCTAATCGCCCCCCAAAGGTGTTTATCTTCCGTGGGCAGGTGTGCCCAGGATGGAAGCCACCGGCAGCCCCTGGACCGAACAAGGGAATAAGGACTGGTGGCCAGCAGGAGGGAACGAACGGAGGGGGCTTCCACCCCACCCCGAGATGAAGCCCCTCCCTTCTTGAATGTGACACAGTCCAGGCGAAAGGGGTGGGCCGCATGTCGAGGCTGGCCTGGCCCTGCTCTGGCCTGGGAGGAGAGCCTGGCAAGAGGGAGACTCATTCCCTTGTCATGCCTTCAAAGCCCAGTTCCTCCGCAGAAGCTGCAAGCAAGCGAGCAAAGCTGGGTGGGTGGGTGTCCTCCCCCCCCCTTGAAAGAAGCAGAGACTGTAGTGACAGGATGGGAAGGATGATGTGCTTTTTGCTCCTGCATTGTCTGCAGAAGGACAAGCGGCTTTGGACAGGAGGATGATGAATGGGCTGCGCTGCTGGCAACTGGCAGCTGATATGACAAGCCAGTGGCACCTTTTCAGTGCAGGCAAAGGGGGACCCCGTGTGGAAAGTCACAGCCCTGGTACTCACCCAGCAACTCTCTCTCTCTCTCTCTCTCTCTCTCTCTCTCTCTCTGTGTGTGTGTGTGTGTGGGCATTTGGGTTCCCCTGATTAGCTACATCCTGATTCATAGCCAGTTAGGACTGGTGTCGTGGGGCTGGTCTCCACTGGGGGATGGACCCCCCCCCCGGCATCCATGGCTGGAGGCCAAGGCAGCTCTTCTGGGAGTCCCATTGGAGTCAGAGGGTCCCCTCCGTTCAGGACAACCTGTAGGATGCTGACCAGCCTGTACCCCCCCCCTTTTCTCCCAGGATATTTGGGAGTCAAGACAGAACTGTCTCCAGAGTGCTGGGGACAGCTTGCAAATGCAGGTGGGACCCCTCCCAGTGCAGAGCTGAATTTCTGAGGAATCTCCCCGTTGCATCTCTGCATGTGGAGCATCTCCCTGCCCTGCCCCCACTTTCCCATTCAGAGTCCAAGAGAGGTGAAGGGAGGAGAGGAGAATGGCAGGCCTCTGGGGTGGCGTGGGGGGGCATTGTGCATATCAGAAGGTGCACTTTCTGCTTGCAGGAGAGCACAGGGGCTCTGACTGGGAGGGGAGGGGAGGGGAGGGGAGGGGAGGGCCCCTCAACACCAGATGCTTGGCAAATGTTTGTTTTACTGAAACACTTCTTACGTGCCCCAGGCCAGCCCACAGCATTTCTAGTCCAGCAGAAAGATTCCGGAAACTGCAGCTTCCAGCCTAAACACGTAGCAAAATGCATACCTTGGCAGAGCTTGGGAGCATCCATGTTTGGACTACAGGCCTCATAATCCCCGCATAGCCCTACAGGCTGGGGGAGCTGGTAGTCCAAAAGCAGGACTTTTTGCAGTGTGCGGCTCCCCCGGTAGGCGAGAAAAGAACCGGAAACTGCTCACAAAACAATGGTTTATTTTCCTCTCTTGGCCGCTGGGTTGGTCTTTAAAAACCCCTTCTCTTTAAAGCCCTCGTCCTCCTTCTTGTGGCTCTTCTGGCCCCAGCGCTGCACTCTCGTGGGACGGAGGGGAGGGGAGAGGAGGGCTGGACAGGGACGTGGGGAGAACCACTTTCAAGTCCCCAGCGAGCCAGGAAATTCCCCGCGTGACCTTCCGTCCGTGGCTCCTTCTGGCCTTGGCCTTCCATGCAGGACCCTCGGGAGACTCAAACACAAGGAAGAAGAACAGAGGCAGGAGCTTCTCAGAGGAAAAGCGAGATGTGCAGGGTGGAAACCGAGAAGAAGGCAATGAACATTGGAGGTCCCACACACACACACACACAACCCTCTGAGCCTGGTGGGTCGCCTCTCTAGAAAGGGCCTCCTTCTCGCCTGTGGGGAAGGGGCAGGAGAGGAGATTGGGAGGGAGGGCACACACAAACACACACACACACACACACACACACAGAGAGAGAGAGAGAGAGTCTCCTGCCCCTCGCCAGGGCCTCGGGCCATATAATTGCTGCCCTCCTTGGGACTCATTCCATCCATCCATCCATCCATCCATCCATCCATCGAGCAATAATGAGCAGATTAGGTTTGTAATGGTGATCCCTGCAATAAATGTTCACGTAAGGAAACCCTCATTGAAATAAAGCCTCCAAAGGTGACTCAATGAGGACATTCATTCGCACACACAGGGAGGGGGGGGGAACAAACCCTCTTGAAATGAACGTCTTCCTTTGCATCGCCTTCTGCTCTGGTAGCCGGAACACCAAGTGAAGAGAAGGATGCCCAGGTGGAGAGATCCCAATCCGACTCTGTTGGAAAGACGGAGAGCCAGGAGGAAGTGGAGGGAGATCAGGGATGTGAAAGGGGTCCAGGCCGAAACAGAGGCCAGAGCGTGCACACGATTGGAGCTAAGAGCACACCCGTGTTGGAGAGAGGTGATTCTGGCAGCCCTTTGGGTTTCACAAATGGAACTCAGGAGGAATCCTGTGCTTGACAGCCCTTTCAGCAGATCAGGAATGTGCTCTTTTAAAGACAGATCAGCTGCGATGCCTGCCTCTCCCCTCAGCAGCTGACAGGCCAACCCCCTTGTCCCAGTTTCCCCCACTGAGCAGAAATCGATTGCAGTGTGTGAAGGTGGGGATGTTGAGTCTAAATGCTGGGCCTGCGCATAATCGAGCCTTTGCCGTTGTGTGTGAATGGGTGGCCTCCGTCGCCGTCCTTTCGAAGTGAAGGGCAAACGGCCACCTTAACCCTGGAGCAGAGTCCACGGCCCATCTGCCCTGGGAATATAGACATGCCCTCACCCATCACCCCCTGGCCTGCGGGCAATTGTCTCCGCAGATGCAAAGGGGGCTCACCCAAGCCCCTTTGGTGAGGCCGAACTCCTTCTCTAGACCTCTCCCCCCCACACACACACCCTTGCCTCCAGCCTCTTCGTCTTCTCCCCCTGCTCAGAGAAAGAGAGAGAGAGAGAGAGAGAGACCCCTGCCCTTTCGCCTGCCATTCGGTCCCCCTCACTCCGCCTTTTCCCTCTTCCAGAAGGTTGTCAAGGTAACCGTCTCCAGCCCTTCCTCGGGGATGGGGGGCTGGAATGTGGGATGGGGGGCTGGAATGTGCAAGCCGACCGACTCCCCGCTGGCTGACCCCTGGTGACCACCATCCAGGTAGGTGCACAGCCTCAGCTTTGTTCTGGCATTGGGGTGGGTGGGATGCCTGAATGACAAACCGCGCGGGGGGGGGGGAAGAAGGAGGGAGGGAGGGAGGGGGAGGCTGGAGGCTGGAGCCAAGGCTCTGAGGAAGGGCGAGGATGCGCTTCAGCAGCCAAGATGGCTTCCAGAGCACCAAAGTGTGGACCGGTTTCTGCCAGAAAAGCAGAGGCACGTGGGGAGAGCATCTGTAAAGGAAATGGTCAGGAAGACCGAGGTTGTTGTTGTTTTCCGGCGGGGGGGGGGACAGGGAGAGGTCTCTTCTCTCTCAGCTCTTCTGCCGCTGGGTGCTGTGTGTTCCGGCAGGTGGCAAGTTGAAGGAAGTGGCCAGGCCATTTTGCAGGCCTGGGAGGAGAGCCCGTGGCAGTAGGGCCCCCATCCGCCAGCCAATAATGCGCTCCCTGTGGTGGAGCGAAAGATCCTTCCCAGCGCGAAAGGTCGAGCCTAATGGAGTTGAGGTGACCAGTGGGAGCCACAGAAGGCAAGTGAAGGCTGAGGAGGGTCAGCTCTTGAGTTTCCCATTATTTATGGGCTGCTGGCGGGTGTTCCCAGCAGAGCCACGGAAATCCGCCAGGCCCTGTGGACTCGGTCCATCTACTGTCTCGCCCTCCCTGGGATTGAGAGGGTGTCCTGTGGATGTTTCCGGGGGGCTGGACTGGGAGCCACTGGTGTGCAAAATGGCTGCTGCTCCCGCCCTCCCGCTACACACACACTCACACTCCACAGGCTATAGGGGACTTTTTTCAAGCCCCTCATAGAACCCATGTCGACTTCTGTCTGGCTGGAACTTTCTGTGCTCTGGAGCATGAGAGGAGGTTTTCAGACCGTGAAGAGAAGCCCAGGCTGAATACAGGCCATGATTAATAAGAGGAGAAAAAGAGATTTGGATTACACCTAACACAAGTATTTATTTATTTATTTATTTGATGCATTGACGGAAATGGTCCAGCAGGTTTTAGAAGCAAAACCTGCAAGGTCTGTTGAACCAGAGGGACCCAAACAGGAAAAGGGTTCATCCCTTGTGAGCTCACGAGGTCTGGTGGAGAGCCTTGAGTTTTGGACTGGCTTTCGGGAGTTGTGGGTTTGAATCCCTCCAGGGCCATGAAACTCATGGTATCAGTCACACTTCTCAGCCTGACCACACAGGGTTAACGTTTGCTTGTGGGAATAAACTGGAGGAGAGAAACGTTACCAGTGCTGTCGCTGGAAAAGGGACAGCAAAGAAATACGCCAGACAGACAGACAGCTAAAAACGTCCGCAATTTGGCAATTTTCTTTTTTTGGGGGGGGACATAAATGCCCCAAATCCCCCAGCTGGCTGGGGATTCTGGAATTTGTAGTCCCAAAGGCAGACTCAAGCTATCACCGGCAGAGGAAAAGGATCAGCCGTCCCCCGCCTCTCAAACTAACCCCTTCCCCCATCAAAGACAAAAGGAACTTTTTCCGACGGAGGGAGATGCGTTTCCTTTGCCTCCCGGCTGCCTCTGCCTCTCCCCCCGCCTTCCGCCCGCTGGTCTTGCTCCGGTGCCGTGAGTGGATCGCGTGGAGGCCTTCAATTTTGAGTCAATTTAAATTTCAATTGTCTGTGAAATCTAAATCAATAGGCTAGAGTTCAATGGTGCTCTAATAAAATGGGACATAGCGGAGGAATCGCTGGAGGGTCTGCCTGCGATCACGGAGGCGGCGGAAAACGGGGGCCACATCCTGGCCGTGGGTAGAGAATCACACCAACCGAGCGCAGGGGGGTCTTTGCTCCTCTGGAGACCGAGGTGGACGGCTGGAAGGCTTGGCCTCATGAGATGGAGAGGGGGTCCCACTCCCCCATCCAAACTGCCCCCTGAAAGAATCGAGGGGCTGCTGGATAAAATAAGCACACACACACCCTCCCTCCCTCTCTCTCTCTCTCTCTGTCACACACACACACACACACACAGAGAGAGAGAGAGAGAGAACTGGCCAGGAAAGATGGGATAGTACCATGAGAAAGAGGGATGGAGCAGCCACCTGGGCCCAAACTGGAAGGTCAGATGGGGACCCCAAGAGGGGATGATTCAGGCCCAGAACCCAAGTTTTTAAACCCTGGGCTTGCTCAGAACAGGCAAAAGCCCCACCCCGCCCCCCAAGTCGGCCACCGATGGTCTCAGGGAAGAGGGAGGCTTCTTGGCTTTCATGCCCAAGCTGTGCATCTTTGCAAATGCAGGATTTCCTCCTCCAAGTCTGTGCAGGTGTGGGGGAAGCCTTCAACATCTGGAGCTCCACTTCTGGAAGTCTGTCCTTCAGGCTGGGACCCCCTGAGCTGGAAATGAAGGCACCCCACGACTAGCCTCTGTCCCAGAAAAAAAAATACCTGGGACAAAATTAGCAATGTCTTCAGAAAGAGTATGGAGAGAAAATCTCTCCCTGAAACACTGAAGTTACCGGTCCAAGCCTTGCATCATGGGGATGGCAGAAAAATACTGAACCGGTCTGTGCAGGAAAGGGCTAATTTTTTGCAAGGAAAAACACTCTCCCTCTTGTGTTCATTTCCCCATTTCCAGCCCCATGCGTTTGGCTCTAGGCAAAAGTCAAAGGGATGCGGCTTGACCTTCAGGCAATGCCATAAGCCAAGTGCTACCACTGAGGACTAGCCCCTTGGCCTGCTCAAACACCCTCCAGGGAGCAACAGGTGGCCACCCGCAGGTGCCTCTGCCTCTCATCTGGGCCAGGCAGGAGAAAGGCCTTCTTCCTGGGCCCGATCATGCCGGGCTCTGAGCGGCTGCAGGCGGTCCCTGGCAGGTCTGCCAGGCCAGGCTTGGGTCTTAAGAGACACTTAACTATTCACGCCGTGATATATTATCTGCAGTTCAAATCTCTCCTCCTAATTTATAGCTTTTCTGTCACTTTGAGCTGCTCCCAAACAGCATTATTTAACTTTTATTTGCATTTAATAATAATTCACTTTTCCTTGGCGCATTGCAAATTATCATAATCAAGCTGGAGGTGAGATTGAATTTCATCAGCCATTAAGAGGACTTCCCCCTCCCTCTCTCCTCTCGTAGATTAGAGGATCATCTGCATAGAAATGGCCTTTGCAGGAAGGCAGGAGGGGAGGGGAGGGGAGGGGAGGCAGCTCTTTGCTCACCCCACAGGCAAAAGAACTTGCACCAGTTTGGCCCCTGCCTGGAGCGCTCATGGAGGAGGAGGAGGACGAGGAAGGACGGGAACCCTCCTGGCTGGAGAAAGTGGACCTCAGGAGGCAGCCTGGGCCCTTGGCCTCCAGCTCTTGCAAGATTAGACCCCAGAAACCGTGTGCCACCCTCGTGCACCACACGCAGCAAATCTTCAACACACACACACACACACACACACACACACACACACACACACACACACACACCTCTTCTGTTCATGGTTATTGGCAATCTACCAGCGGAGGATTGCCACAGCACTAAAGATGCCACAGCGCTGGGCCGATGGCCTTGAGCACAACCATGGACAAGCAACGCCCGCACTGACCCCGGGGATGCTGCTGTCTCCCAAAGTGGTCTGTGCCTGGGCGTCCATCCAGATGTTCCCAGCCACAATGGCTAGTGTCGGGTGCAAAACATCTGGCAGAAAGCTGGTAGAACCACTGGGCAGGAGAACCCGCTCTCTATTTCCATCGCTCCACAATTCTCTAAGAGTCTTCTGGATGAGACCCAAAACAGGCCCATTGTCTCACCTGCTCATCATCTTGGCTGGTCAGATTGAAGCCACTGTCCTTTCCTGCCGTCATCCCACCCCCACCCCCGAAGCAATTCTAGTTGTGGAAGATCTGTCAAGGCCTCCATCTGACTACCTACCTACCTACCTACCTACCTACCTACCTACCTACCTACCTACCTACCTACCTACCTACCTACCTACCTACCCGCCTGCCTGCTTGCCTGCCTGCCGCCATTCATTCAGGCTATCTGTTTATCCTTTTCACTTCCAACAGGATGGCGCTCTGCGTTACCTGCTGTCCCCCTGAAACTGCTCTCTGGGGAGGGAAAAACAAACTGAGCGGAAGCAGAAATAAATCATCTTCTGCCCCTCTTACCTGAAAATCTGCACCTGAGAACAAAGCCAAAGAGGCTCTCTCTCCCCCCCCCCCAAAAAAAGGAAGATAAAAACGCCCAGGTGTTTATACCTCGTCTCTCTGCCCAGGCCCCAGAGCCCACTTGAGTCAAATGAAACTTTTAAAAGTCTTGTTCTTAAGGCGGCCCAGGGATCCTCCAGAGGAGCCTGGGGGGGTGGGGGGTGGGCTGTAGGTGGGGGGGGTGCGTGTGAGGGAGGGAAGAAATACGGCCGGCCCCGTGCAAAAGCCTAATGAGAAAAAGAACAAGCCGAGACGGGAGCTTAACAAGAAATACTGGACAGGTCCCCCAAGAAAAACTACACACCGTGTAGTGGAGAGAAAGGCTGCCAGCATCGCCCCGGCCGTATCGATCAGGGCCGAAGAAATAAGAGCCCAGGGCTCGGGCAAAGAGATGGATGGATGGCGACGCCGAGGGCCCGGCCTGATGGAAACCGCAGGGTGGGGAAAGCGGGGCACGGGGGGGGGCGCAGGCAGTTTAAATCACAGGGCAGATCCCCCCCCCAAGGAGAGGCGATCAAGGGACTGGTGTTTATGGCTTACAAGGAAGATGGCCTGGGGGGCGGGAGGAAGAGAGGGGGGGCAGCAAGAGAGAAAGGAGGAGGCGAAGCCCAAGTGGTGGTTGCAGGTTTTTCTGGCTGTTTGTCCCAAAAACCCCATAACAGCCATCGGATCCCGGCTTAGAGAACATCTTCTGCCCACCTGTGGCAAAATGGCTCCATGGAAAAACTGGAGGGGGTGAAAAGGTCGGAATATTATGCCACAGAAAGACTAAGGGATTTATCTTAATTGTGAGCCTTTGTGGGTCAAAATCCACTCCTTCAGATGCCTTATGAAAAAGAAACAGCCTACACTTTCAGTTCAGGTTCAAACAGAACGAGGCAATTTAATCAAGGTGAAAGAAGCTCTCTCTCTCTTTCTGGCTCTCTCTCACACACACACAAACACACACACACCCTCCTCCCCTCCCTCCGGCCTTTCGGGTCCCTGAGCCATAAAGCAGAGGCCAATGCACTGGTTCGGTGCCTTCCCGGCCCTAAATCTTGCCCATCGGGAAGATGCAAGCCCCAGCACCCAGGAAATACGAGCCCAGGCGGCTAAATTTGTAGCTGCTGCTCAGCGCCCTCCTGTCCGCGCCAAAGCAGCCGCGGCTGCCTGGAAAGTGAGATGTGGCTGGAGGAGGAGGAGGAGGAGGAGGCGAAGCTGGGCAGAAGGAAAGGTGGCTCTCGGGGAAAGGGCCTTGGTGTGCAGGAGGAAGGGCTTGTTGCACCCCTGCCCCGGGGGGGGGGGTGGCGACTCCACTCTCCCTCCTTCCTTCCTTCCCTCCCGGCCAGGGAGCCTCTGGCTTTGGACCTCTGTCCCTGCGTTGGGGTCATCTCCACCTCTTGTAGCTCCTCGGGGCTCCAGATTTGCTTTGGGCAGGTCTTGTGGCCTTCACCCTAAGGAGGAGCCGGGAGCGGGAGGGGGGGAAGAGTGCTGTGGAAACCTCGCTGGTTGCTTTTCTCCAAATCTCCCCCTGCCTTTTCTTGCTCTCCATAGTTCGCAAGACTTTGCGGGTGGAATCCACGCAGATATTTGCATCGGATTGAAATGTGTTTTTTTCCTTGAGCTTGTTTACATTTTTGAACTGACCGGCACCCATCTCCCCCAGCTTTCCCAGTAAAGGGCATAGTTGCTTCTTTCAACCACGTCCCATTTTGAACCATTTGCATTTTCAGGCGGGTGCTGGAATGCCCTGCAGACCTCAGGAATGTGTGAATCCTCAAAGCAGAGCCTCCCTCTTTCTCTCTCAACAGTTTCAGGAGCTGAAATTGTCAGATCCAACAGAAATCTTTCCCATCCTATAATAACAATGGAGTTGATGGAGTGATGATAAAGGGTTATCTAGAGAACATCCTGTGTTGCTTAAACTTTAATCCGCAAACCATGGTTTGGTCATTTACATTTTGCTTCTCATTGAAATCTAAGACAGGCTACTTGGAGCTGATCCAGCGGGGCCTGGATTCAAATCCCTTTTCAGGAACATTGAGAGCCAGCCTAGACATTTTAAAGGAACATATATCCCCTATAATTAACGTGTAGCACACTAAGTGCAAGATAAGCAGGTGAGGAAAATCGTGTGATGTGACCAATAGACACTTTCTGCCCCTTAGGAAAGCACTGCTTTTAAATACATGCTCAGTGCATTATCTAGCTTTACCGTGACATGTTGAGCTGGTGTGCAAGAGTCCTTTTGACTTTTTATCCAGCCCTGACAGTTTGGAACTTCTGAACGCCCCACCTTTCAGAAGACAATCTCGCCCATTCAAAGAGCATCTCCCAGCTTCTGAAGCCCTTGAGGGCAGCCAGCAAAGACCGTGGCAAAGAACGGCACCTCTTGTGCCTTGGAGCTGCCATCTCGCTGCCTGCCTTGGCCGGGTGAAGAAGGCTGCCCTCTCCAGGGAGGGAGTCTGCTTTCTGTCTAATAGGGCCCCATGGAGGCATCAGCACCATTTCCAAGGAGAGCCGTCGGTGCCACGAGGAAGCCTTATTAGATCTGTTCCGTGGAGTTAATTTAATGTTGGTAATCAGCAAGGAAGTTGGGCTGCTCAGAGGAGAGGGCCCGGTGGTTAGAACGGCAAGCCCTGAGTAGCCCCCTTCTCCATGGTGTTTGCTAACGAACCTCTCATGAATATGGATGAGAGGTGATTATGGCTAGGGAAAAGGGCAGCCAGCAAACCCATAAACCTGATTTTAAGCTTGTTATTATTAAAGGCTTATTATTAATAATAGGCCCTCCACAATGCGGGGGGGGGGAGAGAGAGAGAGAACAGCGTGGAATTGAGCCTTCAGCAATCCAGGCGCCCAGAGCAGGATGCCCCCCCTTCCCATCCGGTGTGTGTGTGTGTGTGTGTGTGTGTGTGTGTGTGTGTGTGTGTGTGTGTGTGTGTGTGTGTGTGTGTGTGTGTGTGTGTGTGTGTGTGTGTGTGTGTGTGTGTGTGTGTGTGTGCGCGCGCGCGCATGTGAAAGAAGTGCCCATCAGGTGATGGTGCCCAGGGAGGGCTGGCCCGGACAGGCACTGTGCGCTGAGTCCTGAAGGGCCGACAAGATCCAGCCTCCGTGGGGAAGGTGTTCTGGGGGCCATGTTTTCCCTCAGCCCCCACCCCTGCCAAAAGAAGGCCACCACCGGAGCTGAGAAAAGTTACTTTCTGGTCCTCAGAGTCCGCCAAGCAGGGCAGACGCCACCATCAACCGGGGCGTTTCACCAGCCTCGGATCACAACCACTTCTGCCGTCCATCTTTTTCGAGCCTTGGACGCCCACGCCAGCCCAGCCCAGCCGTCCGTTGGCATCCCTTCACCCCCAGAGAATGATGATGTGAGGCTGCGAGCCTACAAAGCGCAGCCGGGTACAAAGACGCGGGAGGGAGGGAGGGAGGCTCCAGCCGCTGCTCCCTGGGGGGGGGGTTGCTTCCAGACCCCGGGCAGCCCATCAGCCTCAGGAAATGGGTCGGGTTTTGCTCAGCAACTGAAACTGCTCCCAGCCATGGGTCTGACCCACAGGCGGAGAGCCAGGCTGCCTTTCCGGGCCCTGCTAGTGAGGGGGGGGATGGCGAGCGTCGCTGTGCTCCAAAAAAGGCAGACGATGAGCCTGTCCAGATTAGTGCTGGGTGCCCCCAAAGGCTGGCTACAGCTCTGCAAGGCTTCTAGAGGGGTGGCTAGTGTTGGGGGGGTGACCTTCCAGGATGCCCCAAGATGCGTCAATCTGGGGTTCCTGTCCAACTCAAGTAGGGGGTGGTACCCCGGCTGAACCCATGGGAAAATGGTGGGATGAGGGGGGCGAGGAAAGCACAAGGACCTTCCTTTTTTCCTTGAGGGTCCTTCAGCCCCTTCCACACCAGGCACCAAAGCAGGGAGAAAATGCAGAACGTGTTCAAAAATACATATTCATCTCCGGAGGAAAATGGCCGTAATTGGATTCCGGCCGCCTCCAGGGTCGGGCGGCCACTGCTTTCTCAATCGGACTTGTCCACTCAGCAGAGGGGCCCCTTCCCCCCCCCATATGCCGCCTTTTCAAATGGAAATGGCCATTGGCTGGCTGAGGTTAATAGGAGTGTTGGAAAATAAATAGGTTATTGATTGATAATAACAATACGCTGACTGCAGACTTACCTTGCTGACCTTCCTTCACCCAATATTACAGAAAATCCAGTTAGCATCTCATTATGGCTGGCTGGCCGGCTTTGCGAGGGGGGGGGGGAGAGATTAATGAGCAGCTACTCCAGGAAGAGGCTGAAGTGGAGGGAAAAGATGGGAAGTGGGGGACCCCTGAGGGTCCCAGCTTTGGGGTCTGGAAGTAAGGGGCACCGTCTTTGGTGAGGACAAGGCCAGTACTGGTTGAGTCTTCTCATTTTCACCTCGGGTCTGCCCCCACCCCACCCACCCCCCAGGAAGCAGAGTGAGGCGGCTGCTTCAGATTTGAAATGTTAATTCTTTCATCATTTGATGAACAAACGCACACACGTTTTTATGCAAATTATCCCTCCCCCTTTGACCATGGACCGGCGGTCGCGCTATTATGGAAGTGTCCGTCCAGCACAGAGCAGCTCCTAGGGCAGTCCCAGCACCTAGAAGTAGCCTACCTTGCAGGCTGGTTGTGCAAACCACACAGGACAACAATTCCCCCCCCCCTTGGGAAAGGCCCTTGAGGAAGACACAGGCGTGAAGCCCCTCATGGTGAGTCGGACCTCATGTCTCTGAGCAACTGAGAACAAAACCGGCTTACGGGACATTCCGGAGGCTAGAAAGACATCATTGGGTGGAATCCGGAGCAGGGAAGAGAACCAGGTTCAGGAGCATCAGCCAAGCCAACTGAGAGGGGTGGAGAGGCAGCAGAAACCCGGTTGCCTTTGGATGCAGACGGCCGCTCACCGGTTTGGGGCCCTTGTCTTCCCTTTCACTGGGTCTCTGTCTTGGGGACAGACGTCCCGTGGAGTTCACCCCTTCGCCTCTCCGACGCTCCTCCTGGATCCTTCGGTACCACCAGCAGATCCACGTCCAGGAGCTGCTTGCCAAAGCAGGGGCCTCACCCGAGGTGCCAGGCGGGCAGGCTGCGCCATGGCACGCGGGAGGCGACGCGCTGAGCTGCACGTGAGATGCTGCAGGAAAAGGGGGCCCTTTTCCCTGGTCCAACAGCACCATCTACTGTACTGCTATCGGTGGCTCTTTTCTCGGCTTATTTAGAGGCCAGCTGAAAGGAAACCTTTGTGGAAATGACTTACATAATGTGTTCTCTAAATCCTCAGAAACCTGTGATTATATCTCAAGCTTTCTTTTTCAGTGGGAAGGGAAGGCAGCAGGACAAAAATCAGAGCAAAGCCCCCCCCCCCGGGGTAGGGGTGGGGAAAAGCCGGGCGGAGGAGCTCGGGAAACGAGAGGAAATGAGGAAACTGGGGAAACTGGAGTGCCAGGTGGGGTTCTGCTTTCCGCCCACGGTTCTCCTTCCACATGTGTCTCATGCCCACGGGTGTGTGCAAATGCACTTGAGAACAGGCCGCTCAGCCGTGGGGTACACGCAGGAGGGCTTCCCACCCTGCTGTGGAAGAGGACAAGGCAAGGACTGCATGGTGGGGTCCCCGGCCTTCGCCCCAGACCTGCGGGTGGAGGCTTTGGACCTCCCTTGGTGGCAGAGCCGTGCTGAAGGGCGCCAAGCAGCCTGAGCGGAAGAAGAAAAGGAGGATGCCTGGTGAGATTGACTTCCTCGGCCACACGGCGGCACCAGAGCCCCATCACAGGGAGAGGAGGAGGAGGAGCAGCATCAGCATCAGGATGAGGCCTGGAGAGAGCCGGGGGTGGGGGGGGGGAGGCAAAACCCTTGGAGGGGGTGGAGGGGAAGAAGGGGGCGCTGAGACTCCCCAAGCACAGCCGAGCTCTGGAGGGAAACCCTGCCCCGCAGCCATCTCTTCCTTAAGACCTCCACGCTTTGGATGATCATCATCCAGGCTCTGTCAGTGAGGGGCTGCTAACCCTGACGCCACCCCCCCCCCGCCCCCGGTCCTGCTCTCCCCAGTGAGGCTGCAGGGGTGGAACCAGGTCTCCAGATTCCCAGTCCATCTCGTCAGCCACGGGAGCACCCGGGCTCACCCTGCAAGAGTCCTTCACACGGGCGGGAGCACTTTTCATGCGGCTCTTGGCACTCTGGGGACACGGGAAAGCCGTCCCTCTCCTCCACCCCCCCCCGTGTGCAGAGCTGCCTGGTTCCCTCAATCAGGAGGCAACAGGGGACAAAGTCTGGGGAAGCAGCGGCCCAGGAAATCCCGCCAGCCTTCAGGCTCCGCCGTTCCTGACACAACAGACGTGTCCAAACGCACTGCACACATGCACACACAGAGACACTCACGGGTCAACCTTCTTTAAGTGCAAGTCATGCAACTGAGAGGCACGGAATGGAAATCCACCTTTACTGATCAAACAGGAGGAGGAAGCAGCCGGCAGCTGGTGCACGGGTGTCGCCGGCCCCGGGCGAGGGCAGAGGCGGTCCTCGGCTTGGGCAGGCCTGCTGTCAGTGGGCGCCTCCCGGCTCAGTGGTGTATCCGGCGGACCGACTGCACCTGGAAGGTCTGGGCGTGGGACCCCAGCTCCCGAAAGTGCTTGTACTCACCCCCGTGGTGGTCGCTTTCCACGACATACTGGAAGCCCCGATACCCGGGGAACTGAGAGCACACCCAGCTGAGGAGGGAAAAGGGGGAGAGAGAGAAAGAGGCAGGGTGTGTGTGTGTGTGTGTGTGTGTGTCTGAAAGGGGCCAAGGAGCCCAAGAGGCAAGCAAGCAAGCCCTGGGAGAATCCGGACTGGCCCTGTCCTCTCTCACAGTCTGTAAAAGTAGAGTAGGACACACACACCCCACTATTCACAAGACCCATCGACTCACGTTCCCACTGCCTGAAAATATTAAATGAAAAAAACCCAGAAATAACAATGTATACCTATTACCAGGGTGTCATTACCAGAACTGGCCACTTGAGGGAACCAGAGACCTTGCAATGTGCTCTGGCATGCTTTCCTGCATTGGGGGGGGGAGGGGCGGAACCGGATCCCCTGGACTGACCAGGGGCCTCTGTTCTTGTGGCCGAAGCTCAGAGTACTTACGCCCCCGAGTGGACGCGGAGGGACCCCACCTCGTTGCTCTTCCAGCCCAGGGCCTTGAGGGAGGGGCAGTCCTCGCTCAGCTCCCCTTTGGACCCCAAGAAGTTCTCCTGTTCAAAGATGGTCATCTTGCTCTCCCGGTGGTTCTGCGCCAGGACCAAGGAGAAAGGTGTGGGTCACCCCAGGTAATGCCGGGCTCTGGGCCTTCTTGGGCCAAGGTGGTGCCTGGGGAATGCGGCTTTTATTTTTGGAACTTTTTCCTGGCACCTCTTGGAGCCCCTTGGAGCCAGAATCCAAGCTCTGTCGTTCGGCTGGTTCGTTGAAGGGATCAAACCCACCCGAACGTGTCACGGCAGAATCTATGGGACAGCTCGTCTCCCCTTGCGGGGTAAAGGCCAGAGGCTCTAAGCGGCCGACCCCCTCCCCACAGGTCTGCGTCCCCCCCCCCGTGGGCCCACTCCACCCCACTTACCGCACAGGAGATGGGCCGGAAGGAGGTCATCCGCTGGACGTGGTAGGCGTTGTTTCCGCTCCAGGCCTCCCAGGAGGGGTAGCTCCCGCTCTCCAGCACAAACTGCTGGCCCTGAAAGCCAGGATGCTCGAAGCCCACCCACCTGAGGGAGAAAAGACCACCTGTGTAAACAGGGGATGGGAGTTGGGGGCTTTCGGTTCCATCCTGGCTGGGGGAAATGGGATTTGTAATCCCTGCCGCCGCCACCCCCCCCCCAAAAAAGAGAACACTCCCCGAGGGAGGCCACAGCGGGACACAGTCCTGGGTCATCCGGGAGGGATGGAGAAGAGGGGGAGGGAGGGAAAGGGGGAGGGGCTGGGTCAGGGGACCCACTCACGTGCCGCTCTCCACGCGGGCAGAGCCCACGTTGTTGAAGCCACAGGAAGCGATGTCGTAGCACTCGGAAGCGAACTCCTGCCTCTGGCCCTGGAAGTCGGCCTCATCCCAAGCCACAATCTGTGGAGGAAACGGAGGGTGTGGGGCAGGCAAGGAAACCCCACGGGGGGAGAAACGGCCTCCTCCTCGGCCGTCCTGCTCAGAGGTGCACACAAGGCCCCAATGGGGCTGCCATGTCAGGAACACCCCTCGTTCCTTGAAATTTTAGGATCGTTGTAATATCGAAGCAAGCAGGTTGTGGTGGTATCACGGGGGCAGAACAGCCGAGGGTTGGGAGGGAAGCTGTTTTCTCCTGGGCATTGCACTGTGGCTGCTGTGGCCCACGCAGAAAGAAGGCTCATGAGTCACGGTGCTTGGCTCCCTGCCTCACTCCGGGGGATACCGTGGACCCAACGCCATCGGGGTACCAAAAAGCCAGGAGGAAGGATAGGGGGCTAGGGGACGAGGAAGAGAGGGAGAGCTGGAGGATTGGGCCCATCATGCCCTTTGGAGCAACATTGGAACCTGCATGTACGTGCTGAGCCAGTGAGTCCTGGCTTCAGTTGGGGACGGGCCTTCATGGGTCTTGCCCTGGAATGAAAGGCACCTCGCACATGGGAGCAAGGCACAGGGAACAGGTAAGCGGACCTAGACAAATGCAGGGGCCCAAAGTATCCCAGCAGCTCATCCTCACCACCGCCCTGCCCAGGAAGAAGGGGAAAGAGAGAGAGGGAGGGAGGGAGGGAGGGAGGGAGGGAGGAAGGAAGGAAGGAAGGAAGGAAGGAAGGAAGGAAGGAAGGAAGGAAGGAAGGAAGGAAGGAAGGAAGGAAAGGAAAGAAAGAAAGAAAGAAAGAAAGAAAGAAAGAAAGAAAGAAAGAAAGAAAGAAAGAAAGAAAGAAAGAAAGAAAGAAAGAAAGAAAGAAAGAAAGAAAGAAAGAAAGAGGGATTTGGGGGTTCCCCAGTTCTTACCTGGTCTTTTAACTCTGTGCATAACAACACAGGCCCCCTTTTTGTGACTCTCATAGGTGGTGTGCGTTGCGCTTCAGCAAGCATGGGGCTGGCAAGCTGTATTTCCCTGCCCATTTCAAGAGGTGCTGGAACTGTCCTCTCTCCCACACACACACACACACACACCCCTCACAAAGCCAACAAATCACCCAAACTCTGTACCTTCCAAAGGCCGGAGAACTTCCGACTCTGTTGGCTCATGGCAGCTGGCAGCCCCACCGCCTGGGGGGAGAGTTGGGAGGCCAGAGATGGGACACAGGTGAGCGACAGTTGCCTCCTAGGAGGGGGGGGCGGGGAGGAGAGGAGAGGAGAGAAAGGAGGTGCAGCCTCTAAGACAGACAGCATGGGGCACAAGAGCAGCCATCCGGTAGGGACAGAAATCGTCGACGAGCTTGCTCTTGTGCATGTACAGAATATTCTTCTCTCTAAAGGCACCACAGGATAACTTAGCTTGCAAAAAAGTTTCCAGTTCCAGCTGATAAGAAACAGGGTCCCCAGGTGGGTGCTCTTTCTACTTCAGGTCCCATCTTTCCCATCACTGGCTATGCCAGCTAAGTGAAGCACAAAGGTCAACTGGAGGGATCTCTCTCTCTCTCTCTCTCTGTCAGTCTGAGCAGATCCTTGGGGCTTACCTGGGCTGCTCCGACCAGGGGGGATTCTCCTCATTGGCTCTCCCACCTCAGAGGGGTTTTTATAGTGGCTCAGAGCCTGCCCAAATCCCCTGACGCAGCAGCAGCAGCCAGAACAAAACTCTGCTTCACCGAGAGGATCAAGGCAGGCTGCCTGAGCAATGCCAGGCCTGTCACATTCACACACACACACACACACACACACAGAGAGAGAGAGAGAGAGAGAGAGAGAGAGAGAGCATAGGTTCTGGGAATACAAGAACAGTAAGCAAAGTGGTGCTTAGCAAACTGCAGGTTCATATTATACCTTCTATTGTGCTTGAGGCTGTCTGTGTTTACAAGCTTGTCTGGGTTCTTATGTTGGGAGACATGCAGAATAAATAAATAAATAAATAAATAAATAAATAAATAAATAAATAAATAAATTTTAAAAAGTAAAACAAACAAACAAACAAGCATTTGCCACATGGGTGTCGGTATCCCCAACATCTGGAGGGCCAAAGGTTGAGAACCAGGGAACCAGGTAGAGCCCAGGTAAAAACACCTGTCCAAATATTCCTGAAAATGGCTTTAAACTTTGCAAAGTAGCCAGAAGACTTGCTTGTAGTGACAATTTAGGGGGGGGGGGGAGGTACAGGAAAGCAATGGAAAGTCATTAGTGCGCCAACCAGATCAAGGTGAACATTGTGTGGATGATGGCAGTCAGGTCCGTGCTAGACAAAGCCGATCACGGAGCCCCGATGCTCCACCCGGAGAGCCCCCCTCAGGGCCCGGGTCAGACTAGGTGGCCTCCAGGGGCTCCCTCACCACCTTCTGGGGCTCTTCATGCCCTGGCCCCCCCAGGGGGGGGCTGGCACCACAGGCTGCCTTGTGACTGTGCAACCCTTTTCATTGGCCTCACAAAAGAAGGGGCTTGTTCAGCAGAAGGTCCTCTGCTGGGGAGGCAGAGTCCAGCCTGGTTGGGGGGGGGGAGGTTGGCGTGCAATCCTCTCTCTGTGCACGCACGTGGCCCTTTTTTTCCGCCTGAGCAGCCTCGCTGCGAGATGTGATGACAGCGGGCTTTGGGTCAGGCCGGCTTCGATGAGCCAGCGGCTCCATTGTCTCCCTCCGGGGCTGGGCGGCCTCTGCCTGGGTATAAAAGGAGGGGCCCGAAGAGGGCCAAGGGGGTGCCAGCCGCCTCTTTCCAACACACAGTGCCCGCGGCCGAGGTAAGAAGGAACGTGGCCAGAGCCCCTCCAACACTAGTGGAAGCCCACTGGGAGGGAGGGTGGGGGGGCTTGGGGGGGGCCAGGATGCGCCCATGTTGATCCCTTTGCACCCCCCCCGCCATGCCTTCTGGCTCAACCCCGTCTTTTCTCTGCCCCCTGAGACAGCCGGCCTCGGTCTGGCGCACATGGCAGGGCCCGGCCCTCCTGCAGAAGAGGAGGAACCGGAGACTCTGGGACTCAGCCTTGCCCCAAGTTAAATCCTGGGGAGGGGGGCGAGTCCCTTGGTGTGGGGCAGGGAAGAGAGGGAGACTGTCATGGGAGGAGGGAGGAGGTTCCTTGGGTGACCCACGGCAGAGCCATGGTTTGGAAGGAATCCCTTCCCGTTGGCCCTCCTGGGGGGGGGGCAGAGGGCCTCCAGCTCCGATGGGTCTCCCGGGCAGGAGGAAGGAGCAACTGGTGGTTTTAGGGTTGCTCCCCAGGAAAGGGGTAGAGACAGGCTTGAGCCTAACCCCCCCC
>NC_135796.1:20309783-20324783 GCF_051106095.1 Pogona vitticeps
AGGGTTAGGGTTAGGGTTAGGGTTAGGGTTAGGGTTAGGGTTAGGGTTAGGGTTAGGGTTAGGGTTAGGGTTAGGGTTAGGGTTAGGGTTAGGGTTAGGGTTAGGGTTAGGGTTAGGGTTAGGGTTAGGGTTAGGGTTAGGGTTAGGGTTAGGGTTAGGGTTAGGGTTAGGGTTAGGGTTAGGGTTAGGGTTAGGGTTAGGGTTAGGGTTAGGGTTAGGGTTAGGGTTAGGGTTAGGGTTAGGGTTAGGGTTAGGGTTAGGGTTAGGGTTAGGGTTAGGGTTAGGGTTAGGGTTAGGGTTAGGGTTAGGGTTAGGGTTAGGGTTAGGGTTAGGGTTAGGGTTAGGGTTAGGGTTAGGGTTAGGGTTAGGGTTAGGGTTAGGGTTAGGGTTAGGGTTAGGGTTAGGGTTAGGGTTAGGGTTAGGGTTAGGGTTAGGGTTAGGGTTAGGGTTAGGGTTAGGGTTAGGGTTAGGGTTAGGGTTAGGGTTAGGGTTAGGGTTAGGGTTAGGGTTAGGGTTAGGGTTAGGGTTAGGGTTAGGGTTAGGGTTAGGGTTAGGGTTAGGGTTAGGGTTAGGGTTAGGGTTAGGGTTAGGGTTAGGGTTAGGGTTAGGGTTAGGGTTAGGGTTAGGGTTAGGGTTAGGGTTAGGGTTAGGGTTAGGGTTAGGGTTAGGGTTAGGGTTAGGGTTAGGGTTAGGGTTAGGGTTAGGGTTAGGGTTAGGGTTAGGGTTAGGGTTAGGGTTAGGGTTAGGGTTAGGGTTAGGGTTAGGGTTAGGGTTAGGGTTAGGGTTAGGGTTAGGGTTAGGGTTAGGGTTAGGGTTAGGGTTAGGGTTAGGGTTAGGGTTAGGGTTAGGGTTAGGGTTAGGGTTAGGGTTAGGGTTAGGGTTAGGGTTAGGGTTAGGGTTAGGGTTAGGGTTAGGGTTAGGGTTAGGGTTAGGGTTAGGGTTAGGGTTAGGGTTAGGGTTAGGGTTAGGGTTAGGGTTAGGGTTAGGGTTAGGGTTAGGGTTAGGGTTAGGGTTAGGGTTAGGGTTAGGGTTAGGGTTAGGGTTAGGGTTAGGGTTAGGGTTAGGGTTAGGGTTAGGGTTAGGGTTAGGGTTAGGGTTAGGGTTAGGGTTAGGGTTAGGGTTAGGGTTAGGGTTAGGGTTAGGGTTAGGGTTAGGGTTAGGGTTAGGGTTAGGGTTAGGGTTAGGGTTAGGGTTAGGGTTAGGGTTAGGGTTAGGGTTAGGGTTAGGGTTAGGGTTAGGGTTAGGGTTAGGGTTAGGGTTAGGGTTAGGGTTAGGGTTAGGGTTAGGGTTAGGGTTAGGGTTAGGGTTAGGGTTAGGGTTAGGGTTAGGGTTAGGGTTAGGGTTAGGGTTAGGGTTAGGGTTAGGGTTAGGGTTAGGGTTAGGGTTAGGGTTAGGGTTAGGGTTAGGGTTAGGGTTAGGGTTAGGGTTAGGGTTAGGGTTAGGGTTAGGGTTAGGGTTAGGGTTAGGGTTAGGGTTAGGGTTAGGGTTAGGGTTAGGGTTAGGGTTAGGGTTAGGGTTAGGGTTAGGGTTAGGGTTAGGGTTAGGGTTAGGGTTAGGGTTAGGGTTAGGGTTAGGGTTAGGGTTAGGGTTAGGGTTAGGGTTAGGGTTAGGGTTAGGGTTAGGGTTAGGGTTAGGGTTAGGGTTAGGGTTAGGGTTAGGGTTAGGGTTAGGGTTAGGGTTAGGGTTAGGGTTAGGGTTAGGGTTAGGGTTAGGGTTAGGGTTAGGGTTAGGGTTAGGGTTAGGGTTAGGGTTAGGGTTAGGGTTAGGGTTAGGGTTAGGGTTAGGGTTAGGGTTAGGGTTAGGGTTAGGGTTAGGGTTAGGGTTAGGGTTAGGGTTAGGGTTAGGGTTAGGGTTAGGGTTAGGGTTAGGGTTAGGGTTAGGGTTAGGGTTAGGGTTAGGGTTAGGGTTAGGGTTAGGGTTAGGGTTAGGGTTAGGGTTAGGGTTAGGGTTAGGGTTAGGGTTAGGGTTAGGGTTAGGGTTAGGGTTAGGGTTAGGGTTAGGGTTAGGGTTAGGGTTAGGGTTAGGGTTAGGGTTAGGGTTAGGGTTAGGGTTAGGGTTAGGGTTAGGGTTAGGGTTAGTTAGGGTTAGGGTTAGGGTTAGGGTTAGGGTTAGGGTTAGGGTTAGGGTTAGGGTTAGGGTTAGGGTTAGGGTTAGGGTTAGGGTTAGGGTTAGGGTTAGGGTTAGGGTTAGGGTTAGGGTTAGGGTTAGGGTTAGGGTTAGGGTTAGGGTTAGGGTTAGGGTTAGGGTTAGGGTTAGGGTTAGGGTTAGGGTTAGGGTTAGGGTTAGGGTTAGGGTTAGGGTTAGGGTTAGGGTTAGGGTTAGGGTTAGGGTTAGGGTTAGGGTTAGGGTTAGGGTTAGGGTTAGGGTTAGGGTTAGGGTTAGGGTTAGGGTTAGGGTTAGGGTTAGGGTTAGGGTTAGGGTTAGGGTTAGGGTTAGGGTTAGGGTTAGGGTTAGGGTTAGGGTTAGGGTTAGGGTTAGGGTTAGGGTTAGGGTTAGGGTTAGGGTTAGGGTTAGGGTTAGGGTTAGGGTTAGGGTTAGGGTTAGGGTTAGGGTTAGGGTTAGGGTTAGGGTTAGGGTTAGGGTTAGGGTTAGGGTTAGGGTTAGGGTTAGGGTTAGGGTTAGGGTTAGGGTTAGGGTTAGGGTTAGGGTTAGGGTTAGGGTTAGGGTTAGGGTTAGGGTTAGGGTTAGGGTTAGGGTTAGGGTTAGGGTTAGGGTTAGGGTTAGGGTTAGGGTTAGGGTTAGGGTTAGGGTTAGGGTTAGGGTTAGGGTTAGGGTTAGGGTTAGGGTTAGGGTTAGGGTTAGGGTTAGGGTTAGGGTTAGGGTTAGGGTTAGGGTTAGGGTTAGGGTTAGGGTTAGGGTTAGGGTTAGGGTTAGGGTTAGGGTTAGGGTTAGGGTTAGGGTTAGGGTTAGGGTTAGGGTTAGGGTTAGGGTTAGGGTTAGGGTTAGGGTTAGGGTTAGGGTTAGGGTTAGGGTTAGGGTTAGGGTTAGGGTTAGGGTTAGGGTTAGGGTTAGGGTTAGGGTTAGGGTTAGGGTTAGGGTTAGGGTTAGGGTTAGGGTTAGGGTTAGGGTTAGGGTTAGGGTTAGGGTTAGGGTTAGGGTTAGGGTTAGGGTTAGGGTTAGGGTTAGGGTTAGGGTTAGGGTTAGGGTTAGGGTTAGGGTTAGGGTTAGGGTTAGGGTTAGGGTTAGGGTTAGGGTTAGGGTTAGGGTTAGGGTTAGGGTTAGGGTTAGGGTTAGGGTTAGGGTTAGGGTTAGGGTTAGGGTTAGGGTTAGGGTTAGGGTTAGGGTTAGGGTTAGGGTTAGGGTTAGGGTTAGGGTTAGGGTTAGGGTTAGGGTTAGGGTTAGGGTTAGGGTTAGGGTTAGGGTTAGGGTTAGGGTTAGGGTTAGGGTTAGGGTTAGGGTTAGGGTTAGGGTTAGGGTTAGGGTTAGGGTTAGGGTTAGGGTTAGGGTTAGGGTTAGGGTTAGGGTTAGGGTTAGGGTTAGGGTTAGGGTTAGGGTTAGGGTTAGGGTTAGGGTTAGGGTTAGGGTTAGGGTTAGGGTTAGGGTTAGGGTTAGGGTTAGGGTTAGGGTTAGGGTTAGGGTTAGGGTTAGGGTTAGGGTTAGGGTTAGGGTTAGGGTTAGGGTTAGGGTTAGGGTTAGGGTTAGGGTTAGGGTTAGGGTTAGGGTTAGGGTTAGGGTTAGGGTTAGGGTTAGGGTTAGGGTTAGGGTTAGGGTTAGGGTTAGGGTTAGGGTTAGGGTTAGGGTTAGGGTTAGGGTTAGGGTTAGGGTTAGGGTTAGGGTTAGGGTTAGGGTTAGGGTTAGGGTTAGGGTTAGGGTTAGGGTTAGGGTTAGGGTTAGGGTTAGGGTTAGGGTTAGGGTTAGGGTTAGGGTTAGGGTTAGGGTTAGGGTTAGGGTTAGGGTTAGGGTTAGGGTTAGGGTTAGGGTTAGGGTTAGGGTTAGGGTTAGGGTTAGGGTTAGGGTTAGGGTTAGGGTTAGGGTTAGGGTTAGGGTTAGGGTTAGGGTTAGGGTTAGGGTTAGGGTTAGGGTTAGGGTTAGGGTTAGGGTTAGGGTTAGGGTTAGGGTTAGGGTTAGGGTTAGGGTTAGGGTTAGGGTTAGGGTTAGGGTTAGGGTTAGGGTTAGGGTTAGGGTTAGGGTTAGGGTTAGGGTTAGGGTTAGGGTTAGGGTTAGGGTTAGGGTTAGGGTTAGGGTTAGGGTTAGGGTTAGGGTTAGGGTTAGGGTTAGGGTTAGGGTTAGGGTTAGGGTTAGGGTTAGGGTTAGGGTTAGGGTTAGGGTTAGGGTTAGGGTTAGGGTTAGGGTTAGGGTTAGGGTTAGGGTTAGGGTTAGGGTTAGGGTTAGGGTTAGGGTTAGGGTTAGGGTTAGGGTTAGGGTTAGGGTTAGGGTTAGGGTTAGGGTTAGGGTTAGGGTTAGGGTTAGGGTTAGGGTTAGGGTTAGGGTTAGGGTTAGGGTTAGGGTTAGGGTTAGGGTTAGGGTTAGGGTTAGGGTTAGGGTTAGGGTTAGGGTTAGGGTTAGGGTTAGGGTTAGGGTTAGGGTTAGGGTTAGGGTTAGGGTTAGGGTTAGGGTTAGGGTTAGGGTTAGGGTTAGGGTTAGGGTTAGGGTTAGGGTTAGGGTTAGGGTTAGGGTTAGGGTTAGGGTTAGGGTTAGGGTTAGGGTTAGGGTTAGGGTTAGGGTTAGGGTTAGGGTTAGGGTTAGGGTTAGGGTTAGGGTTAGGGTTAGGGTTAGGGTTAGGGTTAGGGTTAGGGTTAGGGTTAGGGTTAGGGTTAGGGTTAGGGTTAGGGTTAGGGTTAGGGTTAGGGTTAGGGTTAGGGTTAGGGTTAGGGTTAGGGTTAGGGTTAGGGTTAGGGTTAGGGTTAGGGTTAGGGTTAGGGTTAGGGTTAGGGTTAGGGTTAGGGTTAGGGTTAGGGTTAGGGTTAGGGTTAGGGTTAGGGTTAGGGTTAGGGTTAGGGTTAGGGTTAGGGTTAGGGTTAGGGTTAGGGTTAGGGTTAGGGTTAGGGTTAGGGTTAGGGTTAGGGTTAGGGTTAGGGTTAGGGTTAGGGTTAGGGTTAGGGTTAGGGTTAGGGTTAGGGTTAGGGTTAGGGTTAGGGTTAGGGTTAGGGTTAGGGTTAGGGTTAGGGTTAGGGTTAGGGTTAGGGTTAGGGTTAGGGTTAGGGTTAGGGTTAGGGTTAGGGTTAGGGTTAGGGTTAGGGTTAGGGTTAGGGTTAGGGTTAGGGTTAGGGTTAGGGTTAGGGTTAGGGTTAGGGTTAGGGTTAGGGTTAGGGTTAGGGTTAGGGTTAGGGTTAGGGTTAGGGTTAGGGTTAGGGTTAGGGTTAGGGTTAGGGTTAGGGTTAGGGTTAGGGTTAGGGTTAGGGTTAGGGTTAGGGTTAGGGTTAGGGTTAGGGTTAGGGTTAGGGTTAGGGTTAGGGTTAGGGTTAGGGTTAGGGTTAGGGTTAGGGTTAGGGTTAGGGTTAGGGTTAGGGTTAGGGTTAGGGTTAGGGTTAGGGTTAGGGTTAGGGTTAGGGTTAGGGTTAGGGTTAGGGTTAGGGTTAGGGTTAGGGTTAGGGTTAGGGTTAGGGTTAGGGTTAGGGTTAGGGTTAGGGTTAGGGTTAGGGTTAGGGTTAGGGTTAGGGTTAGGGTTAGGGTTAGGGTTAGGGTTAGGGTTAGGGTTAGGGTTAGGGTTAGGGTTAGGGTTAGGGTTAGGGTTAGGGTTAGGGTTAGGGTTAGGGTTAGGGTTAGGGTTAGGGTTAGGGTTAGGGTTAGGGTTAGGGTTAGGGTTAGGGTTAGGGTTAGGGTTAGGGTTAGGGTTAGGGTTAGGGTTAGGGTTAGGGTTAGGGTTAGGGTTAGGGTTAGGGTTAGGGTTAGGGTTAGGGTTAGGGTTAGGGTTAGGGTTAGGGTTAGGGTTAGGGTTAGGGTTAGGGTTAGGGTTAGGGTTAGGGTTAGGGTTAGGGTTAGGGTTAGGGTTAGGGTTAGGGTTAGGGTTAGGGTTAGGGTTAGGGTTAGGGTTAGGGTTAGGGTTAGGGTTAGGGTTAGGGTTAGGGTTAGGGTTAGGGTTAGGGTTAGGGTTAGGGTTAGGGTTAGGGTTAGGGTTAGGGTTAGGGTTAGGGTTAGGGTTAGGGTTAGGGTTAGGGTTAGGGTTAGGGTTAGGGTTAGGGTTAGGGTTAGGGTTAGGGTTAGGGTTAGGGTTAGGGTTAGGGTTAGGGTTAGGGTTAGGGTTAGGGTTAGGGTTAGGGTTAGGGTTAGGGTTAGGGTTAGGGTTAGGGTTAGGGTTAGGGTTAGGGTTAGGGTTAGGGTTAGGGTTAGGGTTAGGGTTAGGGTTAGGGTTAGGGTTAGGGTTAGGGTTAGGGTTAGGGTTAGGGTTAGGGTTAGGGTTAGGGTTAGGGTTAGGGTTAGGGTTAGGGTTAGGGTTAGGGTTAGGGTTAGGGTTAGGGTTAGGGTTAGGGTTAGGGTTAGGGTTAGGGTTAGGGTTAGGGTTAGGGTTAGGGTTAGGGTTAGGGTTAGGGTTAGGGTTAGGGTTAGGGTTAGGGTTAGGGTTAGGGTTAGGGTTAGGGTTAGGGTTAGGGTTAGGGTTAGGGTTAGGGTTAGGGTTAGGGTTAGGGTTAGGGTTAGGGTTAGGGTTAGGGTTAGGGTTAGGGTTAGGGTTAGGGTTAGGGTTAGGGTTAGGGTTAGGGTTAGGGTTAGGGTTAGGGTTAGGGTTAGGGTTAGGGTTAGGGTTAGGGTTAGGGTTAGGGTTAGGGTTAGGGTTAGGGTTAGGGTTAGGGTTAGGGTTAGGGTTAGGGTTAGGGTTAGGGTTAGGGTTAGGGTTAGGGTTAGGGTTAGGGTTAGGGTTAGGGTTAGGGTTAGGGTTAGGGTTAGGGTTAGGGTTAGGGTTAGGGTTAGGGTTAGGGTTAGGGTTAGGGTTAGGGTTAGGGTTAGGGTTAGGGTTAGGGTTAGGGTTAGGGTTAGGGTTAGGGTTAGGGTTAGGGTTAGGGTTAGGGTTAGGGTTAGGGTTAGGGTTAGGGTTAGGGTTAGGGTTAGGGTTAGGGTTAGGGTTAGGGTTAGGGTTAGGGTTAGGGTTAGGGTTAGGGTTAGGGTTAGGGTTAGGGTTAGGGTTAGGGTTAGGGTTAGGGTTAGGGTTAGGGTTAGGGTTAGGGTTAGGGTTAGGGTTAGGGTTAGGGTTAGGGTTAGGGTTAGGGTTAGGGTTAGGGTTAGGGTTAGGGTTAGGGTTAGGGTTAGGGTTAGGGTTAGGGTTAGGGTTAGGGTTAGGGTTAGGGTTAGGGTTAGGGTTAGGGTTAGGGTTAGGGTTAGGGTTAGGGTTAGGGTTAGGGTTAGGGTTGGGTTAGGGTTAGGGTTAGGGTTAGGGTTAGGGTTAGGGTTAGGGTTGGGTTAGGGTTAGGGTTAGGGTTAGGGTTAGGGTTAGGGTTAGGGTTAGGGTTAGGGTTAGGGTTAGGGTTAGGGTTAGGGTTAGGGTTAGGGTTAGGGTTAGGGTTAGGGTTAGGGTTAGGGTTAGGGTTAGGGTTAGGGTTAGGGTTAGGGTTAGGGTTAGGGTTAGGGTTAGGGTTAGGGTTAGGGTTAGGGTTAGGGTTAGGGTTAGGGTTAGGGTTAGGGTTAGGGTTAGGGTTAGGGTTAGGGTTAGGGTTAGGGTTAGGGTTAGGGTTAGGGTTAGGGTTAGGGTTAGGGTTAGGGTTAGGGTTAGGGTTAGGGTTAGGGTTAGGGTTAGGGTTAGGGTTAGGGTTAGGGTTAGGGTTAGGGTTAGGGTTAGGGTTAGGGTTAGGGTTAGGGTTAGGGTTAGGGTTAGGGTTAGGGTTAGGGTTAGGGTTAGGGTTAGGGTTAGGGTTAGGGTTAGGGTTAGGGTTAGGGTTAGGGTTAGGGTTAGGGTTAGGGTTAGGGTTAGGGTTAGGGTTAGGGTTAGGGTTAGGGTTAGGGTTAGGGTTAGGGTTAGGGTTAGGGTTAGGGTTGGGTTAGGGTTAGGGTTAGGGTTAGGGTTAGGGTTAGGGTTAGGGTTAGGGTTAGGGTTAGGGTTAGGGTTAGGGTTAGGGTTAGGGTTAGGGTTAGGGTTAGGGTTAGGGTTAGGGTTAGGGTTAGGGTTAGGGTTAGGGTTAGGGTTAGGGTTAGGGTTAGGGTTAGGGTTAGGGTTAGGGTTAGGGTTAGGGTTAGGGTTAGGGTTAGGGTTAGGGTTAGGGTTAGGGTTAGGGTTAGGGTTAGGGTTAGGGTTAGGGTTAGGGTTAGGGTTAGGGTTAGGGTTAGGGTTAGGGTTAGGGTTAGGGTTAGGGTTAGGGTTAGGGTTAGGGTTAGGGTTAGGGTTAGGGTTAGGGTTAGGGTTAGGGTTAGGGTTAGGGTTAGGGTTAGGGTTAGGGTTAGGGTTAGGGTTAGGGTTAGGGTTAGGGTTAGGGTTAGGGTTAGGGTTAGGGTTAGGGTTAGGGTTAGGGTTAGGGTTAGGGTTAGGGTTAGGGTTAGGGTTAGGGTTAGGGTTAGGGTTAGGGTTAGGGTTAGGGTTAGGGTTAGGGTTAGGGTTAGGGTTAGGGTTAGGGTTAGGGTTAGGGTTAGGGTTAGGGTTAGGGTTAGGGTTAGGGTTAGGGTTAGGGTTAGGGTTAGGGTTAGGGTTAGGGTTAGGGTTAGGGTTAGGGTTAGGGTTAGGGTTAGGGTTAGGGTTAGGGTTAGGGTTAGGGTTAGGGTTAGGGTTAGGGTTAGGGTTAGGGTTAGGGTTAGGGTTAGGGTTAGGGTTAGGGTTAGGGTTAGGGTTAGGGTTAGGGTTAGGGTTAGGGTTAGGGTTAGGGTTAGGGTTAGGGTTAGGGTTAGGGTTAGGGTTAGGGTTAGGGTTAGGGTTAGGGTTAGGGTTAGGGTTAGGGTTAGGGTTAGGGTTAGGGTTAGGGTTAGGGTTAGGGTTAGGGTTAGGGTTAGGGTTAGGGTTAGGGTTAGGGTTAGGGTTAGGGTTAGGGTTAGGGTTAGGGTTAGGGTTAGGGTTAGGGTTAGGGTTAGGGTTAGGGTTAGGGTTAGGGTTAGGGTTAGGGTTAGGGTTAGGGTTAGGGTTAGGGTTAGGGTTAGGGTTAGGGTTAGGGTTAGGGTTAGGGTTAGGGTTAGGGTTAGGGTTAGGGTTAGGGTTAGGGTTAGGGTTAGGGTTAGGGTTAGGGTTAGGGTTAGGGTTAGGGTTAGGGTTAGGGTTAGGGTTAGGGTTAGGGTTAGGGTTAGGGTTAGGGTTAGGGTTAGGGTTAGGGTTAGGGTTAGGGTTAGGGTTAGGGTTAGGGTTAGGGTTAGGGTTAGGGTTAGGGTTAGGGTTAGGGTTAGGGTTAGGGTTAGGGTTAGGGTTAGGGTTAGGGTTAGGGTTAGGGTTAGGGTTAGGGTTAGGGTTAGGGTTAGGGTTAGGGTTAGGGTTAGGGTTAGGGTTAGGGTTAGGGTTAGGGTTAGGGTTAGGGTTAGGGTTAGGGTTAGGGTTAGGGTTAGGGTTAGGGTTAGGGTTAGGGTTAGGGTTAGGGTTAGGGTTAGGGTTAGGGTTAGGGTTAGGGTTAGGGTTAGGGTTAGGGTTAGGGTTAGGGTTAGGGTTAGGGTTAGGGTTAGGGTTAGGGTTAGGGTTAGGGTTAGGGTTAGGGTTAGGGTTAGGGTTAGGGTTAGGGTTAGGGTTAGGGTTAGGGTTAGGGTTAGGGTTAGGGTTAGGGTTAGGGTTAGGGTTAGGGTTAGGGTTAGGGTTAGGGTTAGGGTTAGGGTTAGGGTTAGGGTTAGGGTTAGGGTTAGGGTTAGGGTTAGGGTTAGGGTTAGGGTTAGGGTTAGGGTTAGGGTTAGGGTTAGGGTTAGGGTTAGGGTTAGGGTTAGGGTTAGGGTTAGGGTTAGGGTTAGGGTTAGGGTTAGGGTTAGGGTTAGGGTTAGGGTTAGGGTTAGGGTTAGGGTTAGGGTTAGGGTTAGGGTTAGGGTTAGGGTTAGGGTTAGGGTTAGGGTTAGGGTTAGGGTTAGGGTTAGGGTTAGGGTTAGGGTTAGGGTTAGGGTTAGGGTTAGGGTTAGGGTTAGGGTTAGGGTTAGGGTTAGGGTTAGGGTTAGGGTTAGGGTTAGGGTTAGGGTTAGGGTTAGGGTTAGGGTTAGGGTTAGGGTTAGGGTTAGGGTTAGGGTTAGGGTTAGGGTTAGGGTTAGGGTTAGGGTTAGGGTTAGGGTTAGGGTTAGGGTTAGGGTTAGGGTTAGGGTTAGGGTTAGGGTTAGGGTTAGGGTTAGGGTTAGGGTTAGGGTTAGGGTTAGGGTTAGGGTTAGGGTTAGGGTTAGGGTTAGGGTTAGGGTTAGGGTTAGGGTTAGGGTTAGGGTTAGGGTTAGGGTTAGGGTTAGGGTTAGGGTTAGGGTTAGGGTTAGGGTTAGGGTTAGGGTTAGGGTTAGGGTTAGGGTTAGGGTTAGGGTTAGGGTTAGGGTTAGGGTTAGGGTTAGGGTTAGGGTTAGGGTTAGGGTTAGGGTTAGGGTTAGGGTTAGGGTTAGGGTTAGGGTTAGGGTTAGGGTTAGGGTTAGGGTTAGGGTTAGGGTTAGGGTTAGGGTTAGGGTTAGGGTTAGGGTTAGGGTTAGGGTTAGGGTTAGGGTTAGGGTTAGGGTTAGGGTTAGGGTTAGGGTTAGGGTTAGGGTTAGGGTTAGGGTTAGGGTTAGGGTTAGGGTTAGGGTTAGGGTTAGGGTTAGGGTTAGGGTTAGGGTTAGGGTTAGGGTTAGGGTTAGGGTTAGGGTTAGGGTTAGGGTTAGGGTTAGGGTTAGGGTTAGGGTTAGGGTTAGGGTTAGGGTTAGGGTTAGGGTTAGGGTTAGGGTTAGGGTTAGGGTTAGGGTTAGGGTTAGGGTTAGGGTTAGGGTTAGGGTTAGGGTTAGGGTTAGGGTTAGGGTTAGGGTTAGGGTTAGGGTTAGGGTTAGGGTTAGGGTTAGGGTTAGGGTTAGGGTTAGGGTTAGGGTTAGGGTTAGGGTTAGGGTTAGGGTTAGGGTTAGGGTTAGGGTTAGGGTTAGGGTTAGGGTTAGGGTTAGGGTTAGGGTTAGGGTTAGGGTTAGGGTTAGGGTTAGGGTTAGGGTTAGGGTTAGGGTTAGGGTTAGGGTTAGGGTTAGGGTTAGGGTTAGGGTTAGGGTTAGGGTTAGGGTTAGGGTTAGGGTTAGGGTTAGGGTTAGGGTTAGGGTTAGGGTTAGGGTTAGGGTTAGGGTTAGGGTTAGGGTTAGGGTTAGGGTTAGGGTTAGGGTTAGGGTTAGGGTTAGGGTTAGGGTTAGGGTTAGGGTTAGGGTTAGGGTTAGGGTTAGGGTTAGGGTTAGGGTTAGGGTTAGGGTTAGGGTTAGGGTTAGGGTTAGGGTTAGGGTTAGGGTTAGGGTTAGGGTTAGGGTTAGGGTTAGGGTTAGGGTTAGGGTTAGGGTTAGGGTTAGGGTTAGGGTTAGGGTTAGGGTTAGGGTTAGGGTTAGGGTTAGGGTTAGGGTTAGGGTTAGGGTTAGGGTTAGGGTTAGGGTTAGGGTTAGGGTTAGGGTTAGGGTTAGGGTTAGGGTTAGGGTTAGGGTTAGGGTTAGGGTTAGGGTTAGGGTTAGGGTTAGGGTTAGGGTTAGGGTTAGGGTTAGGGTTAGGGTTAGGGTTAGGGTTAGGGTTAGGGTTAGGGTTAGGGTTAGGGTTAGGGTTAGGGTTAGGGTTAGGGTTAGGGTTAGGGTTAGGGTTAGGGTTAGGGTTAGGGTTAGGGTTAGGGTTAGGGTTAGGGTTAGGGTTAGGGTTAGGGTTAGGGTTAGGGTTAGGGTTAGGGTTAGGGTTAGGGTTAGGGTTAGGGTTAGGGTTAGGGTTAGGGTTAGGGTTAGGGTTAGGGTTAGGGTTAGGGTTAGGGTTAGGGTTAGGGTTAGGGTTAGGGTTAGGGTTAGGGTTAGGGTTAGGGTTAGGGTTAGGGTTAGGGTTAGGGTTAGGGTTAGGGTTAGGGTTAGGGTTAGGGTTAGGGTTAGGGTTAGGGTTAGGGTTAGGGTTAGGGTTAGGGTTAGGGTTAGGGTTAGGGTTAGGGTTAGGGTTAGGGTTAGGGTTAGGGTTAGGGTTAGGGTTAGGGTTAGGGTTAGGGTTAGGGTTAGGGTTAGGGTTAGGGTTAGGGTTAGGGTTAGGGTTGGGTTAGGGTTAGGGTTAGGGTTAGGGTTAGGGTTAGGGTTAGGGTTAGGGTTAGGGTTAGGGTTAGGGTTAGGGTTAGGGTTAGGGTTGGGTTAGGGTTAGGGTTAGGGTTAGGGTTAGGGTTAGGGTTAGGGTTAGGGTTAGGGTTAGGGTTAGGGTTAGGGTTAGGGTTAGGGTTAGGGTTAGGGTTAGGGTTAGGGTTAGGGTTAGGGTTAGGGTTAGGGTTAGGGTTAGGGTTAGGGTTAGGGTTAGGGTTAGGGTTAGGGTTAGGGTTAGGGTTAGGGTTAGGGTTAGGGTTAGGGTTAGGGTTAGGGTTAGGGTTAGGGTTAGGGTTAGGGTTAGGGTTAGGGTTAGGGTTAGGGTTAGGGTTAGGGTTAGGGTTAGGGTTAGGGTTAGGGTTAGGGTTAGGGTTAGGGTTAGGGTTAGGGTTAGGGTTAGGGTTAGGGTTAGGGTTAGGGTTAGGGTTAGGGTTAGGGTTAGGGTTAGGGTTAGGGTTAGGGTTAGGGTTAGGGTTAGGGTTAGGGTTAGGGTTAGGGTTAGGGTTAGGGTTAGGGTTAGGGTTAGGGTTAGGGTTAGGGTTAGGGTTAGGGTTAGGGTTAGGGTTAGGGTTAGGGTTAGGGTTAGGGTTAGGGTTAGGGTTAGGGTTAGGGTTAGGGTTAGGGTTAGGGTTAGGGTTAGGGTTAGGGTTAGGGTTAGGGTTAGGGTTAGGGTTAGGGTTAGGGTTAGGGTTAGGGTTAGGGTTAGGGTTAGGGTTAGGGTTAGGGTTAGGGTTAGGGTTAGGGTTAGGGTTAGGGTTAGGGTTAGGGTTAGGGTTAGGGTTAGGGTTAGGGTTAGGGTTAGGGTTAGGGTTAGGGTTAGGGTTAGGGTTAGGGTTAGGGTTAGGGTTAGGGTTAGGGTTAGGGTTAGGGTTAGGGTTAGGGTTAGGGTTAGGGTTAGGGTTAGGGTTAGGGTTAGGGTTAGGGTTAGGGTTAGGGTTAGGGTTAGGGTTAGGGTTAGGGTTAGGGTTAGGGTTAGGGTTAGGGTTAGGGTTAGGGTTAGGGTTAGGGTTAGGGTTAGGGTTAGGGTTAGGGTTAGGGTTAGGGTTAGGGTTAGGGTTAGGGTTAGGGTTAGGGTTAGGGTTAGGGTTAGGGTTAGGGTTAGGGTTAGGGTTAGGGTTAGGGTTAGGGTTAGGGTTAGGGTTAGGGTTAGGGTTAGGGTTAGGGTTAGGGTTAGGGTTAGGGTTAGGGTTAGGGTTAGGGTTAGGGTTAGGGTTAGGGTTAGGGTTAGGGTTAGGGTTAGGGTTAGGGTTAGGGTTAGGGTTAGGGTTAGGGTTAGGGTTAGGGTTAGGGTTAGGGTTAGGGTTAGGGTTAGGGTTAGGGTTAGGGTTAGGGTTAGGGTTAGGGTTAGGGTTAGGGTTAGGGTTAGGGTTAGGGTTAGGGTTAGGGTTAGGGTTAGGGTTAGGGTTAGGGTTAGGGTTAGGGTTAGGGTTAGGGTTAGGGTTAGGGTTAGGGTTAGGGTTAGGGTTAGGGTTAGGGTTAGGGTTAGGGTTAGGGTTAGGGTTAGGGTTAGGGTTAGGGTTAGGGTTAGGGTTAGGGTTAGGGTTAGGGTTAGGGTTAGGGTTAGGGTTAGGGTTAGGGTTAGGGTTAGGGTTAGGGTTAGGGTTAGGGTTAGGGTTAGGGTTAGGGTTAGGGTTAGGGTTAGGGTTAGGGTTAGGGTTAGGGTTAGGGTTAGGGTTAGGGTTAGGGTTAGGGTTAGGGTTAGGGTTAGGGTTAGGGTTAGGGTTAGGGTTAGGGTTAGGGTTAGGGTTAGGGTTAGGGTTAGGGTTAGGGTTAGGGTTAGGGTTAGGGTTAGGGTTAGGGTTAGGGTTAGGGTTAGGGTTAGGGTTAGGGTTAGGGTTAGGGTTAGGGTTAGGGTTAGGGTTAGGGTTAGGGTTAGGGTTAGGGTTAGGGTTAGGGTTAGGGTTAGGGTTAGGGTTAGGGTTAGGGTTAGGGTTAGGGTTAGGGTTAGGGTTAGGGTTAGGGTTAGGGTTAGGGTTAGGGTTAGGGTTAGGGTTAGGGTTAGGGTTAGGGTTAGGGTTAGGGTTAGGGTTAGGGTTAGGGTTAGGGTTAGGGTTAGGGTTAGGGTTAGGGTTAGGGTTAGGGTTAGGGTTAGGGTTAGGGTTAGGGTTAGGGTTAGGGTTAGGGTTAGGGTTAGGGTTAGGGTTAGGGTTAGGGTTAGGGTTAGGGTTAGGGTTAGGGTTAGGGTTAGGGTTAGGGTTAGGGTTAGGGTTAGGGTTAGGGTTAGGGTTAGGGTTAGGGTTAGGGTTAGGGTTAGGGTTAGGGTTAGGGTTAGGGTTAGGGTTAGGGTTAGGGTTAGGGTTAGGGTTAGGGTTAGGGTTAGGGTTAGGGTTAGGGTTAGGGTTAGGGTTAGGGTTAGGGTTAGGGTTAGGGTTAGGGTTAGGGTTAGGGTTAGGGTTAGGGTTAGGGTTAGGGTTAGGGTTAGGGTTAGGGTTAGGGTTAGGGTTAGGGTTAGGGTTAGGGTTAGGGTTAGGGTTAGGGTTAGGGTTAGGGTTAGGGTTAGGGTTAGGGTTAGGGTTAGGGTTAGGGTTAGGGTTAGGGTTAGGGTTAGGGTTAGGGTTAGGGTTAGGGTTAGGGTTAGGGTTAGGGTTAGGGTTAGGGTTAGGGTTAGGGTTAGGGTTAGGGTTAGGGTTAGGGTTAGGGTTAGGGTTAGGGTTAGGGTTAGGGTTAGGGTTAGGGTTAGGGTTAGGGTTAGGGTTAGGGTTAGGGTTAGGGTTAGGGTTAGGGTTAGGGTTAGGGTTAGGGTTAGGGTTAGGGTTAGGGTTAGGGTTAGGGTTAGGGTTAGGGTTAGGGTTAGGGTTAGGGTTAGGGTTAGGGTTAGGGTTAGGGTTAGGGTTAGGGTTAGGGTTAGGGTTAGGGTTAGGGTTAGGGTTAGGGTTAGGGTTAGGGTTAGGGTTAGGGTTAGGGTTAGGGTTAGGGTTAGGGTTAGGGTTAGGGTTAGGGTTAGGGTTAGGGTTA